>NW_026943096.1:38787-79386 GCF_024139115.2 Armigeres subalbatus
TGGGAGTAGACAACTACAATTGAACGGTCAAATGCTCATGATCGTGCTTGGATATCGAGGCTAACATGGTGATACTTTTATGTCCAGGGAAGTTCCAGCCCTACAATTTCGACCGAACGAAATTAGACAGCCACACCTTCAGCATGATCTTCTTTTGTGACGTGCTTCTTACTGCACGGTATATTTCCATTTATTTCACTTTACTGGGGTGAGCAGTATTATAACTTTATTACAGTTTACAGACGTAATTCAAAAGAATAAATAACAAATAATGTCTGGTACAATTTATAATCATGGCCAGTATAACGTTCTCAGGGATCTATCAAACTAAAAAAGTAGAAGGTTGTATCAAAGACACGACCGCAAATTGAACGTAGAACTACGTATAAAACGGGTGGATTCGTAATTCGATCATTAACATTTTGTGCATATCCATGCCGGATGGGTAATATCCGAAATGTAGGCAATTTACTGGAAAGTGAAATTTCCAGACTGTCTGACGAAATTAATTTTTCAATAGTTAAATGCATTAGATCAATTGTTTACAACCATGGAATCTTAGAGTTTACTGTTCGATTCATATCAAAATCTCCACAATCCGTTGAAAAACGGCTGAGTTATTGCTTTTACTTCCTGCCTCTTTCGTGACGGAACCAAATTTGAAACTTTGAAAATCTTGCCGAAGGACGTAATTCAACGTCAAAGAGGGTTTTGATGGTAGTTGAAATGGTAAAAAAAACGCTCAACTGCTCAACGCTCAACTGCTCAATTCTCACCGTCATCAACGAGCTTTTGTTTGAATTTGATCCAATCGAAATGGAAGATTTGTCTTTTCCGCTTCAATATTTCAAGACAAGACAAGGCCATACAACGTCAGTCAGAACATTCGCGAGCACTGCATCCACTATCAGGTTAACAAATGGTCCTTCGAATTTCACAGTTGATTAAGCAAATCGTCTGGCATATCATATGCAATTTCATTCTCGGCGGTCGGTTTCCATTCCCGGCTGGCTGCTCAGACCGAAATCGAATTTTAATGGTAAAGTGCACCGCATTAGCACATCGGTTTGGTACATATGCGAAACTTGAACTTGGAAAAATGCTACTCCGCTGTTGGGCTGCAGGAACCAGCTGTTGCTAATTCCGTCTCTAATGAAACCAGAGTTTTGTGACTATGAACCAACCGTCGTCAGTCAGTTAGCCCGCCCCGCGCTTTTGCATTATTATTGATACACGGGCGTTTGTAGAATAGTTATACGGTTTGGGTTTGTCCGAGCCGAACCGTTGTTTCGAAATCTATGATTAGAATGGTTTCTATACCGCCAGGGCGAGTACTGGTACTAGTGCCGGCACTGCACACGGAATTTTTGTTTATTTGAGCAGCACGCGGTGCCCAATCGAACACGTTATTGATTTTCTGTTTGCGCTGTTGTTTGGCGTTAAATTGACTAACGCGGCTCTCGTTTGACTGGAACGGTGCATAGTGGCTGGCGATTGGTCACAAGGTGGATGAAATCAGAAGGAAATCATTGTGAGATTGACAAAATAATACCAACATCTGAAGGACCTACGTTGCAAAGCCTGTGTTTGGTCTGTTTGGTCACTTCACCGCAAACGCATTATAATAAGGTACAATCGTTTCTAAGCATACAAATTGTTCAGCAACTTCAACCAGCACTACCTCAGTGTCAGAACTAAAATTACTTTGGCCCAGCTCTATCTCTGCCCGCTGTCATCTACCTACTTCGTCCTGGTAGATTCAATGGTTAAGTCCATTATTTTCGTCCCATTTTCCCTGTGGTCGAATCTTATGGGGTCGATATCGCATTAGCATACATCAGCCCAACCAGTTTCACAGGAAAGTCATGTTATGAAAATGTCGGTTTAGTCATTTTGTTTGCGTTGCTTTGAATCTGGTTAGTTTAAAAGTTTTACTCTCGTACATTACTTAGAATTATCCACCAGTTAAATATTCAATTTGTCATCTGTCACATCTTGGCTAATATTCGACGAAGAAAGATTCGTTAAATGTTTAGTATTTTGTACGTCAAATTTAGAAAAGTAGAACAAAGAATATAAGACAGAGCCTTAAACTTGTAGGGCTCCGACTACTGTGTATGGCACTGCTGTTCGATATGAGCTCGATTGCAATCAACTGCTCGGGATATCCATTTCCTATAGCGCAGTGAAGGTGATTTCAACATTACAGAACTGGCAAACCAATCAACTGGTTTCGGGGTGGACGAAGGCTGGCTACTTGAATTTCAGGTCATTTATTCTTTTGTACGCCAGATCCAACTGAAATAATATTGTTCTAATAACTAATTAAAATAATTGATCCTGGAGTTTGATCCAACAAAGACAACGCTCCGGTAAAGTTATGGCCTGTCCTAAAGTAATCGTTAATGTTCCTCCATAACACCGCTCCTGGTTAAGCTGCAGTTTATCGCCTTATGACAAACCTTTTACTGCTGCTCCAGATCAACCCGGAAATCGTGCAAGTAACGGCACAAGAATAGCGCACTAATTGTGAAAAGGAGCTTCCATGGAACCATTCTACAAAGTATACCGTTCGTTGCATACCACACAGCACAACATTGGTACGTTCATATAAATTTGCTTATGATATTGTGGTACGTAAAATTACTCCATTCACAATTTGCGCCATTATTGCCGAACGGCGCTCCCGCGAAACTTATAACTTTTGCGGTGTTCAGTACGACGACGACGACGCGACGCAGCAGTCACTCAGCCGGGCCAATCCTGGGCAGTTATGAACTCTGGTGAAAAGGCGACTGCTTGCTCGATAGTTTATTTTCGAGTAGAAGGTAAAACTCCTCCGGTGCAGAATACGGAAAATGCACTGAATGTAGAACTTTTATGCATTGTTTGTTTGCCTTCGCCCGTCCGCTCCCGGTATGTTGATGCGAAAATTGATGACGACGCGGAGAACGACGATGAGGGTTTGAAGTTTACAATTGCCTAAATGGTCCCAATGGAATGATCATAGTTTCATGGTAATGGAGTTCTGTTGTAGTTTCCACGTTTTAATAATTAGTGATTCTGCAGAAGAATGGTTCAGGTTTTGCAACAGTTTATTGCGTTCACTTTCCCAATATAGCTTTAAATTATCACGTAAACTAAGAGTAAAAAGGCAAGGTAATCTGTTGCTTGATTTAGTCAAATTTCTACATGATGATAAAAAATCAGTTGAAATTTCAGGGAGGAGATACAGCTTAATACCCATAGGAAATTCACTTTATACAGAAAACATAAATTTTCTCAGAAATTCAATTGAATTGACACGTAAAATAAAGGGAGTTTTCAAGGAGGATTTAGTTGAATGTCTGAGGGACTAACAAGTATACATTTCATTGGAAATTCCGTTGAAAGTCAACGTGAAATTTGGTTGACTTATCACGGTAAATTCAGTTGATTTTCTAGGAGAAAATCATAATTCAGATGATATTCCATGAGAAAATCAGTTGAATTTCCTGTAGAGAAGTCAGTTGGATTTCCACGTCAGAAGTCAGTTGAATTTTTTTAATCTTTAAATTTAATTTCCTTAAATAACTCAGGTTTTGAAGGGAGATAATAACAAATATATCAATTTTCTTATTTTCTCTCAAATAATAAGCGGGCTAATCTATTCACAACTGCACCAAAAACTGCGAATAAAGAATTTTCATAAAGCTTGTGAAATTGTACAGAGAACCAAATGAATACGGCTTTGGGTTTGCAATCCATTCTCAGGGAACACGTTTCGGAAGCTCAAATATTTTCAGTTAGTAACGGCACCGGCCACTTCCTTACTGTCTTATAGGGAGGAAAGGATTGTTGATCCGATTTTCGTTGCTACTAGAGACCGAGTATACCTCTGCATCTTCACGATTGTCTTGGAATAGGATATTGTGTAAGTTACAAAGGATATTTTATCTTAATTCAGGATCACTTCGGTAAGTGAGGCGATCTATGGAATGGAATATAATTAAACGCATTGAAAATATTTTACTCACGTATCTACCAGGGTTTAACTTAAAATACGTACAAACACGCACTAGTTAATTTACCGACCGTACAAAGAAGAACAAATTACTTCGAATGGTTGCGCGATCGTTTAGCGCGTTTCCCGAAATACAAACACGCACTAATTAATTTACAGTCGCCTCTCCACATCTCGATATTGAAGGGACCATCGAGATAGGGAGAGATCGAGGAATGGAAGGAAAATTGAAATGGGTACTATATCCAAAAAGCTCGTTGCTATGAAAACAGACAACAAAACAAATGTCGTTTCCTATTGTTGGTGTGTTTGTTATTGTCCAAAGATGGTCTAGTAGCCTAAAAATTTGAGCATATCGACATAAGGAGAGCAAATCATGAACAAAATATGATCAGAGCACATCGAGAGATGAGGGATATCGAGATAGGGAGTGAAAGTGAAAAAAAAAGTGAAAAGTGGGAAGCGAGAAGTGGAAAGTGTGAAATGAAAAGTGAGAAGGAACCGAGATGAAAGCAAGAAGTGAGAAATGAGAATTGATTACTAAAAAATAAATCATTATTTTGTCTTCTTTCTCCCTTTTTTCTTTCTTCTTCTATATTCTTTTAGATTCCTGCTTCCTTCTTCTTTCTTCTGTCTTCCGTTTTACTTCTTCCTGCTTCCTTCTATAATTTTTTTGTCTTGCTTCTTTTTTACCCATCTTTCTTTTTCTTCATCCATATTCCTTCTTATTTCTTTCTTCTTATTGTTTTTTCTTTCTTTCTTCTTTCTTGTTCCTTCTCCCTTCGTCCTTCTTTCCCTTACCTCCTTCCTCCTCACTTCTTTCTTAGTTCTTCTTCCTTCATTCTGTTACACTTTTCAGCACCCAATTCAAACTTCTAATCACTTCTCAAGTATCGCTTCTTCCCAATCATCATCTCTTATTTCTCACCTATCCTTCTTATTTCTTGTCATCCACTTTGCCACTTATTTAAAAGAGCATGCTTCTTATTACTTCAAATATTTTACCTTCCACAGTAAACTTGATTAGGTAGGAACACGTTTAGATGCGTGAATCGAGAAAAGAGGAAGTTCAATGTTATCGCATTTGGACGTCAGGCACAGGACTTTTACCTCATCACAAAATAAAGCAGATTATCCTTAGCATTGTGGTATGAAAACCATGACTTGCTCTACATCTAAGAGTCAAAATTCCGAACTTAAATTCCCAGATCTAAAAATCCAGAAATTCTATAATCTAAACATTGAAAGATATTTAAGTTCCAAAACTAACAAAAATAACATTTATTATATTTATATTTAATTATATTTAAAACTTTAAAATCTTTAAATTCTTAAAATTAAAAAGCTACAAAAAAATCAAAGAGTTTATCAATTTAAATATTCAAAAGTATAAAAGTCTGGAATCTAAAAAATCTAAAATACTTAAATTTGTATAAATCTTAAAATCTAAAATGTAAACAAAATAGGGTTTTCGATTTTTCTGACTATGAAATTTAAACTGATTCGAGACTATGTACCGTGAAAATAATGAGCAGACAGTGAAAGTTAGACAAAACATAAGACAAAAAAGAACAAATTATTCTTCTCCTGAAGATAAATTCATCCTTCTTTTTCATTTTGAAGCACGTGTTCCTCGAAATAGTAGTACGGCTCTTTCTTTTGGACACATTTTTCTAGTGTAGGACAAGAGCATTAGATTGCCAATTGTCCATTTGCCGATACGTTTGGTCTAACGCTGTTTGGTCAGATGCCATCAATATTTTGCTTAGACTATTAGGAGTAACAAGTTGGAATTGGCCTCTTTAGCCTAGCAGTGGATGCATGGTCACAAAGCAAGCCCATGCTACGGTAGCTGGGTTCAATTCCAGGACAGTCTAGGCAATTTTCGGTTTGAAATTGACTAATTTTTCCCTGGACATAAAGTAAAGTCATATACGAATGCAAGAATGGTAACTCTTAGAAATCTCGTGGTTAATAACTGTGGAAGTGCTGAATGAATACTAAGCAGCGATTGGAAATAATAAGAAGAAGATTAGAAGAAGAAGTGGGAAGGAGGAATGAGAAGTGAAGAGAAGGAAAACAGCTGAAATGAAAAAAATAATGAAGGTGTATAAAAAATCAGAAGGGTTGTGTGCAAGACACGACCACAAGGTAGACGTTGGACAACGTAAAGGTTTATGCGATCAACGCGTGACTTCTTGCGAAATGAGTGGTCTTAAGCAGGAAAGCGAGTACATTTCTGCATGCGAATACATTTTGCATCTCTCCCTCTGACGCATGCTTTATTCTATACAGACGGAAATTTTCTGTCATCACAAATCGATAGATATGCACTTTGAAGACAAATTTTCTTGGCTCAACTAACTTTATAGAATGTTGGGTCCTGAGAAGAACCGAATATAATATAAATGATGCGCCTTCCGAATCACTAAATGCAACCACTCAATAGTCCTACGCGCTTGTGTTCTGCTGCGAAGTCAATTTCCGCTTGTGCCAAGCGATGATGATTTGTCCTTGACGAAAATGTATTCTCCCTTTTATTTTGGAAAATTGGGGTTCTGAAAGAACCGTTTGATTTTCAATAATGCGCCTTACCAATAAACCGAAACAAATCCAGATCCAGATGCTGGGACCACTTGCCGCTTACGGCATATCGAAAATGGCTCGCGGCATCGAAACAACTTTCTTGTAATCAAGTAAGATGGCGCATTAGTCCCCCTCTTCGTTAATCGGTATGAGTGCGACCACTCACCAAGGGGCGGGCTAGAGCGTTTACGTTATTGACTACAAGAGCTGCTTTCGCGCGCGGGCATTCTTCCTGTATCTTTTCCTCTGGCGTTTGTGACGATCGTGGAAGCAGCGTGCTGAGTACATTTCTGCATGCGAATACATTTTGCAGTCTCTCCTCGGCGCATGCTTGTGATTATGTTACAGGAAATTTTCTGTCTCACAAATCGATAATGATTTGCATTTTGAAGACAAATTTTCTTGGCTCAAACTTCTCTATTGTAAATGTAGTTCTGAAGGAATCGAATTATTCTCCATAAGCGCCTTTCCGAACACTAGTAAGAAAACCAAATCAGTATCTTGAAATAAAATTTCCGTTACTGATACTGATATCTAAATAATGCGCCTTCCAGTCACTAACAGAATTACTCAATAGTCCGACGCGCGCTTGTGGTGCTGCCGAAGTCAATTTCCGCTGTGCGATGATGATTTGTCTTTGATGAAAATGTATTCTGCTCAACCTTTTCTTTTGGATAATTGGATTCTGAAAAGAACCGATTAATTTCGAGTAATGCGCCTTTCAAATTAACTGCAACAAATCCAGATCCCGAACCATACTAGAAATTTTCAGTGTGCCGATGACGCCGACGATAGTCTGTTTGCCGCTAGACTACAGATGCAGCAAACATCGCCTTCACTGCCATCTTTCTATCCTCTCCGTGGATCCTCGAACCGAAATGACGCGCGGCGCGAAACACGAATATCTTATACCCAGAGAAAATGAAACGGTGGGTCAAAAGGCCCGTGACTTATATCATTCATTGTCCGTGTTGGGCATGGGCGGATTGGTTGATTCGATCTTTTACTGGGTAGGACAAGAATTGAAATTTCTAATAGCCTGGAATAATCAAAGTTTCATGTAAATTGACAAATTGCTGGAGGATTTCCGAGTCGATTGATATATAAATCTCAAAATCCATCGAAAGATAAAGGCTGTATTATCGTACAAATCTTACATGATTTCGTGACGGTCTCAATTTTAGATTCTGATTTGACACCAGTACCTTCGGGTAAGACGTTGTCCAACGTCAAAGGGAGAAAGAAGAAGAAAAAGATAGAAGATCGAGTGAGAAGAAAATAACAAGGTAGAACAAAATAGAAAAGCTGGGAGATCAGGTGAGAAGAAAAAGGGATGGTTAGACAAAATAGAACAAAAAGGAGAAAGAAAGATAAAAATGGTAAGGAAAATGAAATGATAGCTCGTTGGTACAACTGTGTTGTTGGAGAAAGGCGAAAAAAAGAAAGTTGATAACGGAAAACGGAAGGAAGAAGAAGGATATAGCAAGGAAAAGAAAGGTGAAACAATAGAAAGAACGAAGAATAAATAAAATCTTCTCCTTATCCTTCTTCATTGTTTTCTTTCTAACATTTTTGCTTCCTTTGTAATTTTTTTTATCTTCTATTCTCTTTCTTGTCCCTTTTTTTTTTTTCTTCATGTTCTTCATGATAACTTCTTCTTCTTACTTCTCTTCAACCTTTTTGCTCCTTTCTTCTAACTACACCTTCTTTGTTCTTTGTATTTTTTTCCTTCTTACTTGTTCTTTCCCCTTTACTTCTTACTTTATTCTTTTCCTTATTTTTGATTCTTACTTTTTCCTTGTACCTCTCTTTTATTCTTTATTTTTACTTCTTTCTTTAAATAGCAATGCAATAACTTCTAGAGTAGCGACTAAATTCGGATGTTTCTTCATCCTGGCATTAAAGGCAGCGAAAGCGTTGTAGCGCATTTGGTTTACTATTCGGCAGACGAAATTCTTCAAATTTCAAAGAAGACTCACTTCATATCGACCTGTTTCTGTCTGGCTAACTTTCGATTGCAATATCTCACGTGCTCGCTGGATCTGGACCAGCTTCTAACAGCTTGTCTGGTTTATAGATTCCAAGTGCATCGAGACTGAAGTGATTACGAACCATCTGTTGCATTGAGTCCTCAGGCGCTGTTGACATGGACAAATCTCCAACAGTATGGTGGTTCACGACAGAATCGCCCACGTCTCCTCCGCCATAGATACTCCAACCTAGACGCGTTTTTGTTGCAATTGGTTTCCTGGAATTTTCATTCCCGTCCCTGAAGTTGAAAGATGAGATTTGCATTATCACTTCCTATCAGGATTTGAGGTTGCACGTCACGGTATGAATCAAATGGAATGCCCTGCAGATGAGGAATTTCTCTTCAGCTTCGCCGCATCTACAGTTTGACGGAACAAATCAGGCTTGCGACTGTGTGAGCTTCTGCGAAAGTAAACTTGATGAGATTTTTCGATTCATGAAATCTTTATATTCAGGCTTAATGATTCTTCCTCTCTTCGACTGTTATTGCCAGTCCATTTCAAACCACAACGGCTCAGATTTCCTTTGAAGTTCAGCTCGCGTGCAAGGGATGCATCTATCAAAGTGAGCGAAGAACCGTCATCCAGAAAAGCGAAGGTTTTGAGCGACCTGCCGAGTCCATGTAATACGACGGGAACGACGCGGAACAATACTATAGACTTAAACCCGCAATGAGCATTACACTTGCGTTCAGAAGGGAGCTGAATGTATTCTTGTGTACTTTCCTCTGACGGACCTGAGGTATTCACCGTTAGCCCATCCCTATGGAAATTATGCAGTAGCTGGTGATGCTTGAATGTGCATCCGTTTTTCCCACAAACTTGCTGATTTCTGCATGATCCGAGTTCAGTGCGTGATCTCTCTTGTTTCGGACAGCAGAACGATCGCGCGGTCGGACGAACTATTGTGTTCTGCATTGCGCGGCCGGCAATAAACTCTATCAGTTCTGTGCGTGATCTCTCTTGTTTCGGACAGCAGAACGATCGCGCGGTCGGACGAATTATTGTGGTCTGCATTGCGCGGCCGGTAATAAAATTAATCAGTTCAGTGCGTGATCTCTCTTGTTTCGGACAGCAGAACGATTGCGCGGTCGGACGAATTATTGTGTTCTGCATTGCGCGGCCGGTAATAAAATTTATCAGTTCAGTGCGTGATCTCTCTTGTTTCGGACAGCAGAACGATCGCGCGGTCGGACGAATTATTGTGTTCTGCATTGCGCGGCCGGTAATAAAATTAATCAGTTCAGTGCGTGATCTCTCTTGTTTCGGACAGCAGAACGATTGCGCGGTCGGACGAATTATTGTGTTCTGCATTGCGCGGCCGGTAATAAAATTTATCAGTTCAGTGCGTGATCTCTCTTGTTTCGGACAGCAGAACGATTGCGCGGTCGGACGAATTATTGTGATCTGCATTGCGCGGCCGGTAATAAAATTAATCAGTTCAGTGCGTGATCTCTCTTGTTTCGGACAGCAGAACGATCGCGCGGTCGGCCAAATTATTGTGTTCTGCATTGCGCGGCCGGTAATAAAATTAATCAGTTCAGTGCGTGATCTCTCTTGTTTCGGACAGCAGAACGATTGCGCGGTCGGACGAATTATTGTGATCTGCATTGCGCGGCCGGTAATAAAATTAATCAGTTCAGTGCGTGATCTCTCTTGTTTCGGACAGCAGAACGATTGCGCGGTCGGACGAATTATTGTGTTCTGCATTGCGCGGCCGGTAATAAAATTAATCAGTTCAGTGCGTGATCTCTCTTGTTTCGGACAGCAGAACGATCGCGCGGTCGGACGAATTATTGTGATCTGCATTGCGCGGCCGGTAATAAAATTAATCAGTTCAGTGCGTGATCTCTCTTGTTTCGGACAGCAGAACGATTTCGCGGTCGGACGAATTATGGTGTTCTGCATTGCGCGGCCGGTAATAAAATTTATCAGTTCTGTGCGTGATCTCTCTTGTTTCGGACAGCAGAACGATCGCGCGGTCGGACGAATTATTGTGTTCTGCATTGCGCGGCCGGTAATAAAATTAATCAGTTCAGTGCGTGATCTCTCTTGTTTCGGACAGCAGAACGATCGCGCGGTCGGCCAAATTATTGTGTTCTGCATTGCGCGGCCGGTAATAAAATTTATCAGTTCAGTGCGTGATCTCTCTTGTTTCGGACAGCAGAACGATTGCGCGGTCGGACGAATTATTGTGATCTGCATTGCGTGGCCGGTAATCAAATTAATCAGTTCAGTGCGTGATCTCTCTTGTTTCGGACAGCAGAACGATCGCGCGGTCGGACGAATTATTGTGTTCTGCATTGCGCGGCCGGTAATAAAATCTATCAGTTCTGTGCTTGATCTCTCTTGTTTCGGACAGCAGAACGATCGCGCGGCCGGACGAATTATTGTGATCTGCATTGCGCGGCCGGTAATAAAATTTATCAGTTCTGTGCGTGATCTCTCTTGTTTCGGACAGCAGAACGATCGCGCGGTCGGCCAAATTATTGTGTTCTGCATTGCGCGGCCGGTAATAAAATTTATCAGTTCAGTGCGTGATCTCTCTTGTTTCGGACAGCAGAACGATTGCGCGGTCGGACAAATTATTGTGATCTGTATTGCGTGGCCGGTAATCAAATTAATCAGTTCAGTGCGTGATCTCTCTTGTTTCGGACAGCAGAACGATCGCGCGGTCGGACGAATTATTGTGTTCTGCATTGCGCGGCCGGTAATAAAATTTATCGGTTCGGTGCGTGATCTCTCTTGTTTCCGGACAGCAGAACGATTGCGCGGTCGGACGAATTATTGTGTTCTGCATTGCGCGGCCGGTAATAAATCTATCAGTTCTGGGCGTGATCTCTCTTGTTTCGGACAGCAGAACGATCGCGCGGTCGGACGAATTATTGTGATCTGCATTGCGCGGCCGGTAATAAAATTAATCAGTTCTGTGCGTGATCTCTCTTGTTTCCGGACAGCAGAATGATTTCGAGGTCGGTGAAGTTATTGGGTTCTGCATTGCGCGGCCGGTAATAAAATTTATCAGTTCAGTGCGTGATCTCTCTTGTTTCGGACAGCAGAACGATTGCGCGGTCGGACGAATTATTGTGTTCTGCATTGCGCGGCCGGTAATAAATCTATCAGTTCTGTGCGTGATCTCTCTCTTGTTTCCGGACAGCAGAACGATTGCGCGGTCGGACGAATTATTGTGATCTGCATTGCGCGGCCGGTAATAAAATTAATCAGTTCAGTGCGTGATCTCTCTTGTTTCGGACAGCAGAACGATCGCGCGGTCGGACGAATTATTGTGTTCTGCATTGCGCGGCCGGTAATAAAATCTATCAGTTCTGTGCGTGATCTCTCTTGTTTCGGACAGCAGAACGATTGCGCGGTCGGACGAATTATTGTGTTCTGCATTGCGCGGCCGGTAATAAAATCTATCAGTTCTGTGCGTGATCTCTCTTGTTTCGGACAGCAGAACGATTGCGCGGTCGGACGAATTATTGTGTTCTGCATTGCGCGGCCGGTAATAAAATCTATCAGTTCTGTGCGTGATCTCTTGTTTCGGACAGCAGAACGATCGCGTGGTCGGACGAATTATTGTGATCTGCATTGCGCGGCCGGTAATAAAATTAATCAGTTCTGTGCGTGATCTCTCTTGTTTCGGACAGCAGAACGATAGCGCGGTCGGACGAATTATTGTGTTCTGCATTGCGCGGCCGGTAATAAAATTAATCAGTTCAGTGCGTGATCTCTCTTGTTTCGGACAGCAGAACGATTGCGCGGTCGGACGAATTATTGTGTTCTGCATTGCGCGGCCGGTAATAAAATCTATCAGTTCTGTGCGTGATCTCTTGTTTCGGACAGCAGAACGATTGCGCGGTCGGACGAATTATTGTGATCTGCATTGCGCGGCCGGTAATAAAATTTATCAGTTCAGTGCGTGATCTCTCTTGTTTCGGACAGCAGAACGATCGCGCGGTCGGCCAAATTATTGTGTTCTGCATTGCGCGGCCGGTAATAAAATTTATCAGTTCAGTGCGTGATCTCTCTTGTTTCGGACAGCAGAACGATTGCGCGGTCGGACGAATTATTGTGATCTGTATTGCGTGGCCGGTAATCAAATTAATCAGTTCAGTGCGTGATCTCTCTTGTTTCGGACAGCAGAACGATTGCGCGGTCGGACGAATTATTGTGTTCTGCATTGCGCGGCCGGTAATAAAATTTATCAGTTCTGTGCGTGATCTCTCTTGTTTCGGACAGCAGAACGATCGCGCGGTCGGACGAATTATTGTGATCTGCATTGCGCGGCCGGTAATAAAATTAATCAGTTCAGTTCGTGATCTCTTGTTTCCGGACAGCAGAACGATTTCGCGGTCGGACGAATTATTGTGTTCTGCATTGCGCGGCCGGTAATAAAATTTATCAGTTCTGTGCGTGATCTCTCTTGTTTCGGACAGCAGAACGATCGCGCGGTCGGACGAATTATTGTGATCTGCATTGCGCGGCCGGTAATAAAATTTATCAGTTCAGTGCGTGATCTCTCTTGTTTCGGACAGCAGAACGATCGCGCGGTCGGCCAAATTATTGTGTTCTGCATTGCGCGGCCGGTAATAAAATTTATCAGTTCAGTGCGTGATCTCTCTTGTTTCGGACAGCAGAACGATTGCGCGGTCGGACGAATTATTGTGATCTGCATTGCGCGGCCGGTAATAAAATTAATCAGTTCAGTGCGTGATCTCTCTTGTTTCGGACAGCAGAACGATCGCGCGGTCGGACGAATTATTGTGATCTGCATTGCGCGGCCGGTAATAAAATGTATCAGTTCTGTGCGTGATCTCTTGTTTCCGGACAGCAGAACGATCGCGCGGTCGAACGAATAATTGTGATCTGCATTGCGCGGCCGGTAATAAAATTAATCAGTTCAGTGCGTGATCTCTCTTGTTTCGGACAGCAGAACGATCGCGCGGTCGGCCAAATTATTGTGTTCTGCATTGCGCGGCCGGTAATAAAATTTATCAGTTCAGTGCGTGATCTCTCTTGTTTCGGACAGCAGAACGATCGCGCGGTCGGCCGAATTATTGTGATCTGTATTGCGTGGCCGGTAATAAAATTAATCAGTTCAGTGCGTGATCTCTCTTGTTTCGGACAGCAGAACGATCGCGCGGTCGGACGAATTATTGTGTTCTGCATTGCGCGGCCGGTAATAAAATTTATCAGTTCAGTGCGTGATCTCTCTTGTTTCGGACAGCAGAACGATTGCGCGGTCGGACGAATTATTGTGTTCTGCATTGCGCGGCCGGTAATACAAGTAGCCAGTCCGGTGCGTGATCTCTCTTGTTTCGGACAGCAGAACGATCGCGCGGTCGGACGAATTATTGTGTTCTGCATTGCGCGGCCGGTAATAAAATTAATCAGTTCTGTGCGTGATCTCTCTTGTTTCCGGACAGCAGAACGATCGCGCGGTCGGACGAATTATTGTGTTCTGCATTGCGCGGCCGGTAATAAAATTAATCAGTTCAGTGCGTGATCTCTCTTGTTTCGGACAGCAGAACGATTTCGCGGTCGGACGAATTATTGTGTTCTGCATTGCGCGGCCGGTAATAAAATTTACCAGTTCTGTGCGTGATCTCTCTTGTTTCGGACAGCAGAACGATCGCGCGGTCGGACGAATTATTGTGGTCTGCATTGCGCGGCCGGTAATAAAATTTACCAGTTCTGTGCGTGATCTCTTTTGTTTCGGACAGCAGAACGATCGCGCGGTCGGCCGAATTATTGTGATCTGCATTGCGCGGCCGGTAATAAAATTAACCAGTTCAGTGCGTGATCTCTCTTGTTTCGGACAGCAGAACGATTTCGCGGTCGGACGAATTATTGTGTTCTGCATTGCGCGGCCGGTAATAAAATCTATCAGTTCTGTGCGTGATCTCTCTTGTTTCGGACAGCAGAACGATCGCGCGGTCGGACGAATTATTGTGATCTGCATTGCGCGGCCGGTAATAAAATTTATCAGTTCAGTGCGTGATCTCTCTTGTTTCGGACAGCAGAACGATCGCGCGGTCGGCCAAATTATTGTGTTCTGCATTGCGCGGCCGGTAATAAAATTTATCAGTTCAGTGCGTGATCTCTCTTGTTTCGGACAGCAGAACGATTGCGCGGTCGGCCAAATTATTGTGATCTGTATTGCGTGGCCGGTAATCAAATTAATCAGTTCAGTGCGTGATCTCTCTTGTTTCGGACAGCAGAACGATCGCGCGGTCGGACGAATTATTGTGATCTGCATTGCGCGGCCGGTAATAAAATTAATCGGTTCAGTGCGTGATCTCTCTTGTGTCGGACAGCATATCGACTTCGCTGCCGGACGAATTTGTGTGTACTGCATTGCGCTGCCGGTAATAAAATCTATCAGTTCGGTGCGTGATCTCTCTTGTTTCGGACAGCAGAACGATCGCGCGGTTGGCCGAATTATTATGGTCTGCATTGCGCGGCCGGTAATAAAATTAATCAGTTCAGTGCGTGATCTCTCTTGTTTCGGACAGCAGAACGATCGCGCGGTCGGCCAAATTATTGTGATCTGCATTGCGTGGCCGGTAATAAAATTAATCAGTTCAGTGCGTGATCTCTCTTGTTTCGGACAGCAGAACGATTGCGCGGTCGGACGAATTATTGTGATCTGTATTGCGTGGCCGGTAATCAAATTAATCAGTTCTGTGCGTGATCTCTCTTGTTTCGGACAGCAGAACGATCGCGCGGTCGGACGAATTATTGTGATCTGCATTGCGCGGCCGGTAACAAAATTAATCAGTTCAGTGCGTGATCTCTCTTGTTTCGGACAGCAGAATGATTGCGCGGTCGGACGAATTATTGTGTTCTGCATTGCGCGGCCGGTAATAAAATTCATCAGTTCAGTGCGTGATCTCTCTTGTTTCGGACAGCAGAACGATCGCGCGGTCGGACGAATTATTGTGATCTGCACAGAGCGTTAATGAATAAAGCTTCCAATGAATGAATCAATTTGTTATGATTAAATTATCCAACTCTATGATTAAAGATTATGATTAATGATTTATTCATTTTTGACAATGATTAATGATTATGATTAACGATTAAAATAATTTTGGACATTGATTAACGATTTTGACTAATGAATAAAACGGTTGAAATATGATTAACGATTACCGATCGTGATTGAATGATGTCACAATATGTGTATGATTAATAATTAACGATCCATATGATTAATGATTAACGATTATGAATAATCAAATTAAATGATTTGCATAGTGATCAATAATCAAGTAACCTTTCTACCAAATTATGTTATTAAAGGTATAAAAATTGTATGATTATGATTAAAGATTAATGAATAAAAGCGATGTATGCAATGATTAAAATTGATGATTAATGAATAAACTCAAAACAATCATGAATATGATTAGTGATTAATGATTAAATGCAAAAATCTATGATTAACGATTAGTGAATAATGATTGAATCGTATTTTTTGTATGATTATGATTAAAGAATAATGATTAAATAACCCATTATTCATTAATCATGATTAAATCTATGATTAATCACTAATGCTCTGGATCTGCATTGCGCGGCCGGTAATAAAATTAATCAGTTCAGTGCGTGATCTCTCTTGTTTCGGACAGCAGAACGATCGCGCGGTCGGACGAATTATTGTGTTCTGCATTGCGCGGCCGGTAATAAAATTTATCAGTTCAGTGCGTGATCTCTCTTGTTTCGGACAGCAGAACGATTGCGCGGTCGGACGAATTATTGTGTTCTGCATTGCGCGGCCGGTAATAAAATCTATCAGTTCTGTGCGTGATCTCTCTTGTTTCGGACAGCAGAACGATCGCCCGGTTGGCCGAATTATTGTGATCTGCATTGCGCGGCTGGTAATAAAATTAATCAGTTCAGTGCGTGATCTCTTTTGTTTCGGACAGCAGAAAGATCGCGCGGTTGGCCGAATTATTGTGTTCTGCATTGCGCGGCCGGTAATAAAATTAATCAGTTCAGTACATGATCTCTCATGTTTCGGACAGCAGAACGATCGCGCGGTCGGCCGAATTATTGTGATCTGTATTGCGTGGCCGGTAATCAAATTAATCAGTTCAGTGCGTGATCTCTCTTGTTTCGGACAGCAGAACGATTGCGCGGTCGGACGAATTATTGTGATCTGTATTGCGTGGCCGGTAATCAAATTAATCAGTTCAGTGCGTGATCTCTCTTGTTTCGGACAGCAGAACGATCGCGCGGTCGGACGAATTATTGTGTGATCTGCATTGCGCGGCCGGTAATAAAATTAATCAGTTCAGTGCGTGATCTCTCTTGTTTCCGGACAGCAGAACGATTGCGCGGTCGGCCAAATTATTGTGTTCTGCATTGCGCGGCCGGTAATAAAATCTATCAGTTCTGTGCGTGATCTCTCTTGTTTCGGACAGCAGAACGATCGCGCGGTCGGACGAATTATTGTGATCTGCATTGCGCGGCCGGTAATAAAATTAATCAGTTCAGTGCGTGATCTCTCTTGTTTCGGACAGCAGAACGATTGCGCGGTCGGACGAATTATTGTGATCTGCATTGCGCGGCCGGTAATAAAATTAATCAGTTCAGTGCGTGATCTCTCTTGTTTCGGACAGCAGAACGATTGCGCGGTCGGACGAATTATTGTGTTCTGCATTGCGCGGCCGGTAATAAAATTTATCAGTTCTGTGCGTGATCTCTCTTGTTTCGAATCGGGCTTGGTAGTCATATGGCTACTGCTTCTGCCTCATACGCAGGAGGTCGTGGGTTCAATCCCAGGTCCGTTCCATTCTCCTACTTTGTATATTTCTCTTTATTTCTCATGTTCTAGCAATCGCTAGAACTGGAAATGGACTTTTATACCGTTTCCATTACTATTCCTTATACCTTCAACTTGAGTATTCTAACAGTAATCTGCTAGAATTGGAAATGAACTATGGAGCTCGTTTCCTACATCCAATTAGAAAGAAATTCCATCATTTCCCAACTCCTACCTATCACATTGGCAGCTCGTTAACCAAGACGGACCTCTGCCTCTCCAACCTAACCCAGAAATTCCAACAAATTCCGCATGAACTCGTGGCAAGTGCAGAGGTATATTCGGCTTGCAGTGGACGAGTGATTGCATCATCATTTCCTCCCCTTCCCTTGCATTCTGACTTGCATTCTGACGTGGCAGGCGCCAGTATGACCTAACAAATGAGATCACCAGTACTTGTACATTGAAGATGTGTGCTAGTCCCAAGCAAACATCTGTTGGTTCCCTGTGCAAGAACAGCTGATCTGGTCATAATGGAGTAGCAACTACGAGCAGTCAATCAAGCTCAAGCAAGCTCAAGCTCAAACTTGCTGATTTCTGCATGATCCTTTGTGCTTGCGTAAGCATTTCCTGCATAGCTCGAATTCCTTCACGACGGCCCATCTAGAGTTGTATCCCAGCTCGTTGAAACGTAGACATTTTTCCAATTTCGGACAGCTATTTTACACACCACACAATTCCGGCTGGATTGCAATCCCGTTTGATTGGATTTTAGAGCTTCTTTCGCTTCAACTGAGGGTTTCTCAAAGGCATCTTCACTGTGTGTGGAGGTATAAAGAATGCTTATTACCTCGGAATGGTTTTGCTTCGCTGTAGTGCAAACATGCAATTGGACAAACTGTTTCTGCTAACTCGTTTAGCCAATCTGCAAAGTCGCGCAGGTTAGCTCTTGATAGGTTACGGCGATGTTTGGCCCAATCCACTTTGAATGCTGGTGGAAGTTTATTTACCAGCTCATACAAGAGCGCCACGTTGTATGAATATTCATCCAATTCGCAGGCCTCGATTGTAGCACAAAGATTTTGTACAGCAAGAGAAAAATCTATAAGGCTTTCTAGTTTTTCCGTCCTCGGAGATGGAGTAGCGTATACCTTGGTAATCATATTCTGTACAATGACTTCCGGATTTCCATACAACATTTTCAGCGTTGACATGATGCTGGGTACATTCGATGGATGCATCAATCTGCATCGAATAGCTTCAAAGGCTTTTCCCTTCAGACATTTTTGCAAACGCAACAAGTTTTCCCCTTGAGTGTAGCCGCACATCCGTGTCGTTGTAGTAAACGTGGAGAAAAATAATGGCCATTCTTCTGGGTTACCCGAAAAGATTGGAAGTTCCCGTGGTACGGCTTGGCGGGCAGAAATTTGATTCCTGGTTAAACCTGTTTCTTCTTCATCATCTGAAGCCGCCATTCTTGGTGTGGAGCACCGAGGAGGCGCACGTTCGGCACTCACGTTTCGAAAACACTGAGTAGCCGTGGGTCGATAATTGCTGTCATGCATGTGCATCTGCTGGAGTCCTAACGTAGCCATACTTATGGAATCCTGCAGTGTAGGACAATTGACTCGACCATCCTCTTTATGCCTCTGGACCTTTGACATAACATTAATCCCGGACGAGTTTTGATGCTGAAGTGTTTCCCCAACATTAGTTAACGGTGGTAAATTGCTAATTTGAAGGCAACCAGCACTAGACAAAGCTGCATGCCTTTCAGAACCGTTCCCCTGTAGCCAAGTGGCTACCCTGGCTTCTGGTAGTTCTATATCTGCATCAATCGATCCGCTTTCACTGGACATCTCCTTCATCAATTCATGTCGTTTCCGCAAATACTCCCGTTTGGTTGCTTCTTCCTGCTCTTGCAATTTCCTCTCCTCTTCTAGAATCTGCAACTCCAGCTTCAGTTGTCTCTGCTTCCTGGACCTCTGTGAACTGGTTCTGGAACAATGACTCCCGTTATCCGTTAAACCTTGTTGCTTGTTGTTTGTTGGATCCTTGTTGAAGTCTGAGTCCGGAATGTTCTTTCGATTGTCCATACTAGTACAAAACGCATTACTAAAACTTGCTGGAACTGTATTTAGTGCCGACGAAATCGGCTGACCGGAACTTGATGGAACAGAGTTACACGGATCAAATTTGCAGAACGAGACGTGTAAATTGGAGTGACGGTTTGGCGGCAACGGTGGCGTTGTATGAGACGGGATATACAGGTTAGGTGGCATATGCGAATGGGGTGGCAAAACGGTGTTTGGTAATAACGGCGGAAATAACGAGTTTGGCGAAACCATAGCATTGATGGCCGGACCGGATTTTATCGGTACTAGTGGTGCTGAAGTGGTGCTTACCGGTGGATTCTGATTTTCTGGACTTACAGACGGTTCCATAGCCATTGAAGTTATCGTGGTCACCTTGGGCTTAGCTCCTTGTTTCTCCAGGCAAACGAAGCATCTCCAGTCACTGTACTGGTCTGCTTCAGCAACTTCCGCGCACGTGATATGATAAACGTCACCACACTTGGCGCAGCCGACTACTTGCTCGTTGGTCACATTCGTGCATTGCTTACATCGCTTGGTGGACTCATCCGTGTCTCCCGTACCAACAACTTGGTTGTCGCGACCAGACGCGGCTCTCGTTTTGATGGGAGTTCTACTGAGCATCGCTCCGGTCAGTGAAGTAAATAAACGAAGTTTTAAGATGTTGACACCTAGCCAACTTCGGACAACCAACAAATTCCGGACAAACAACAAAATAACAGTAGCAGTATATTAAAAACTTCCTACAATATACAAACGGATTAGATAAATTCAACTTTTTTTTTCATTGCGCTCTTACCATCCATCCTGCAGTTCATTTATGCTTCTAAGAATACCTAAGCCTGTTTATTTCTTCCTGCAACTAGAGAAAGTTCTCTTAACTAGTACTATACGCAACTGATGTTTATATATACCAGGATTATCTGCTTTCATGCACTTTAACTGCTGCCCAGTTGTCAGACTCGTTAGCCGCTAATGCTCCCTGTATATTGCAACATATTTAAGTTTAGGCAAGAATCGAGAATTTAATATATTTTACCACAACAAATAACCGCGTTGGCTGAGTTCAATGATATGCGGTCTTCTAGTTACGCTCATGCAGCCTTCTTATAGCTAGCAATTTTCTACAAATAAAGTTCAAGGTTCAAACTAATCAACTAATCAAATAGATCAATAGAGTTCATACTCGTAGTTTATCAATTCACAAAAAAAAAGAGATCACCAAAATTCATCACACTGCATGCCAATCCGAGAATACTATTTCGATGAGCCTATTGTCTACTACCTCATAATAGCCGGTGGCAAGAGTCCACGCATCTCTGTCTGCGATGGTCAGGCCTGTTAGGATGTGTTGTACCACAGCTGACCACAACGTTGACGAATCAAATACGGTGAGATGCGCCGACCAAGGGGTCGTCACAGCATGATTGGGTGGCAGCCAATCAACGCAAGGATGTGCAAGCTGAGGATTAAAGGCCGTTTCTTCAACTTTATCATCATCAACGTGCACTGCCCACACGAAGGGAGACCCGACGACGAGAAAGAAGCGTTCTACGCACAGCTGGAGCACACGTACGATGGATGCCCACTTCGGGACGTCAAAATCGTCATTGGCGACCTGAACGCACAGGTAGGAATGGTGGAAATGTAGGGTAAATGATGTATCTTGGACAAGCGCAGGACATTCATTAGAAAATGTATCGAGATTGAATAGTATAAAACAATTAAAACCACTAGGTTCATCCAAAAACATAATCTATGATTAGTCTTGTGACTCCATTGCTCAATTTTCGAGTAAATTACGTTTACTAGGTGTAAACTGTGATATACTGCGAACTGAAATATTTTCTTTTTGGACATCAAATATATAATTTCGACATGGAAAATGTATATATTTTGGACAGAGTCATTTTCTCCTAATTTAAAAATGGCCACCTACAAATCTCAATGGTATGACTTACCTACACGTATCCACATTCATTTAAATGCATTTATTTGCTTAACTGCCATAGATTAAACCAGAAATTAACATTGTTTCGCAATCTTATCGATATCATTGAAAACAGCCTGAAAGTTGGCAATTAATGGTTCATCCATGTACTGTACAAGGGGTGACCAATAAATGTCTGATGCATAAAAACATAACTTCATTTTGGTCATTCCTTTTTCATCCGTCTCAAGTTCATGTTAAGCGATTGGAATATGTTAGTATCTCAATTACAATTAAACTTTGGCCGCAGGACCTCAAGATTGCCGTTTGAACCAATTTAAACGTGTTTCAGGTGCATGTTACGAAGAGTCCTATAATGCATGTTCTCCTGCATACTGGCGTCCAGCAGGCACTTTGATTTGTGAATTCTCATCAGGAGCCGCTAGAGTTGAGGTAAAAGTATGCAATGATAATACTTTCGATAAAAAATTTCCTACCCATTATCTAAAATTGATCGAAAAAGCTCAGGCTTGTCCAAAATATGTACATGTCCAAAATATATCATTTACCCTATAGACCGGTCATCTGACCGGATAGTCTGCACACCGTATCGAATGACAACGGCCAACGATGCATAAACTTCGCAGCCTCCCGCGGAATGGTAGTCCGAAGCACCTTCTTTCCCCGCAAAAATATCCACAAGGCCACATGGAGATCACCTAACCAAGAAACGGAAAACCAAATCGACCACGTTCTAATCGACGGTAAATTCTTCTCCGACATCACGAACGTGCCACGTGCCACAGCCCGTGGGCCACGTGCCAAAGCCTGATATGTGTAAGGACATGAACGGGAGCCTTCTTACGAACGAGCGTGAGGTGATCCAAAGGTGGCGGCAGCACTACGAAGAGCACCTGAATGGCGATGTGGCAGACGAAGATGGCGATATGGCGATGGACCTGGGAGAACGCGCGCAGGACGTAATTCTACCGGCTCCAGATCTCCAGGAAATACAGGAGGAGATCGGCCGGTTGAAGAACAACAAAGCCCCTGGGGTTGACCAACTACCAGGAGAGCTATTTAAACACGGTGGTTAGGCACTGGCTAGAGCGCTGCACTTGGTCATTACCAAGATTTTGGAGGAGGAAGTTTTGCCGCAGGAGTGGTTGGAAGATGTCGTGTGTCCCATCCACAAAAAGGGCGATAAGCTGGATTGTAGCAACTACCGCGCAATCACATTGCTGAACGCCGCCTACAAGGTACTCTCCCAAATTTTATGCCGTCGACTAGCACCAATTGCAAGGGAGTTCGTGGGGCAGTACCAGGCGGGTTTTATGGGCGAACGCTCCACCACGGACCAGGTGTTCGCCATTCGCCAAGTACTGCAGAAATGCCGCGAATACAACGTGCCCACACACCATCTATTCATTGACTTCAAAGCCGCATATGATACAATCGATCGGGATCAGCTATGGCAGCTAATGCACAAATTTGGATTTCCGGATAAACTGACACGGTTGATCAAAGCGACGATGGATCGGGTGATGTGCGTAGTTCGAATTTCAGGGGCATTCTCGAGTCCCTTCGAAACCAGCAGAGGGTTACGGCAAGGTGATGGTCTTTCGTGTCTGCTATTCAACATCGCTTTGGAAGCGGTAATACGAAGAGCAGGGATTAACACGAGTGGTACAATTTTCAATAAGTCCGTCTAGCTATTTGGCTTCGCCGACGACATAGATATTATGGCACGCAACTTTGAGAAGATGGAGGAAGCCTACATCAGACTGAAGAGGGAAACCAAGCGGATCGGACTAGTCATCAACACGTCGAAGACGAAGTACATGATAGGAAGAGGTTCAAGAGAAGACAATGTGAGCCTCCCACCTCGAGTTTCTATCGGTGGTGACGAAATCGAGGTGGTAGAAGAATTTGTGTACTTGGGCTCACTGGTGACTGCCGAAAATGATACCAGCAGAGAAATGGTATCATAGTGGCTGGAAATCGAACATACTTTAGACTCCGCAAGACGCTCCGATCGAATAGAGTTCGCCGCCGTACCAAACTGACAATATACAAAACGCTCATTAGACCGGTAGTCCTCTACGGACACGAGACCTGGACGATGCTCGTGGAGGACCAACGCGCACTTGGAGTTTTCGAAAGGGAAGTGCTGCGTACCATCTATGGTGGGGTGCAGATGGCGGACGGTACGTGGAGGAGGCGAATGAACCACGAGTTTCATCAGCTGTTGGGAGAATCATCCATCGTTCACACCGCAAAAATCAGACGGGCACGTAACCAGAATGTCGGACAGTAACCCGGTGAAAATGGTTCTCGACAACGATTCGACGGGCACAAGAAGGCGAGGTGCGCAGCGGGCAAGGTGGATCGATCAGGTGGAAGATGACTTGCGGACCCTCCGTAGACTGCGTGGTTGGCGACGTGTAGCCATGGACCGAGCCGAATGGAGAAGACTCTTATATACCGCACAGGCCACTTCGGCCTTAGTCTGAATAAATGAATGAATGACGGCATCGTGTCATCTAGTTTAAATTACTTCAATGCCACTTTCTCCTATAATGGTTTTAAACGATGCTCAAGCTCCATCTTAAGCTGTCTATTTCGATAAATTATCCAGCAAGAGTACTTTTTCCCAACTGGAAACCTATGGTCTTAAGAAAATTTTTGGTGCTCTTTGTTAAGTAAGAAGTATTTTGAGAACGCCACCATAAAACTTCCTAAAAATATGTAGTTTTAATTAGGAGAATGTGCTCTTCTCGAAGAACATATCGAAACAAACGAAGTATACCGTCGTTCGGGGTGTCATTGGGCCTAGGGGGTAAGATTGGGCCAAAACGAAAAATGTTTCAACTCCTAATATCTCAGAAACTGTTACGAATTTTGATGAAAACTTCAAACTGTTCGAAATTATATTAAAATTCACGTCTAGGAAATCACAAAACAAATTCTAAGAACTAATTTTGCTCGTACCATAGGGTAAATGATGTATCTTGGACAAGCGCAGGACATTCATTAGAAAATATATCGAGATTGAATACTTACTTACTTACTTATGGATCCTGTACACCTCCGGTGGTGCAAAGGGCCGACTTGAAAGATCTCCATCCTGAGCGATGCCCGGTTATCGCTTTAACCTGTTGCCAGGTTAGATTTCGGTCGACTTCTTTTATTTCTTTATTGAGGCTTCTCCGCCATGAGCCTCTGGGTCTGCCTCTGCTGCGATGTCCCGCTGGGTTCCAGTCTAATGCTTGCTTACAGATTTCGTTTCCGCCCCTACGTAGAGTGTGGCCGACCCAGCCCCACTTCCGATCCCGAATTTCTGTTGTTATCGGCCTTTGGTGACAACGACGATGGAGCTCGTTGTTTGTGATTCAGTTGTGAGGCCACCAGGCCCTGAATTATATACCGCAGGCATCTGTTAATGAACACCTGCAGCCGTTGAGTGTTCTCCACTGATACACACCATGTTTCGCTAGCGTATAACAGCACAGATTTCACGTTAGAGTTGAAAATTCGTATTTTGGTGCGTTCACTTATCTGCCTGTTTTTCCAGATATTTCTTAAACTCGCAAAGGCAGCCCTTGCTTTCTTGATCCGTGCGCCTATGTCGATCTTGGTACCGCCGTCTGACGCCATTTGGCTACCAAGATATTGGAAGCTTTCAACATTCTCCACTGGTTGCCCGGCTACTGTGAAACTGGAAGGAGTCACCGTGTTTACATCCAACGATTTGGTTTTGTTGACGTTGATGACTAAAACCTGCTGAGGAGGAGCGATCAGCAAGGTCGTTGAGCTTACTCTGCATATCAGAGCGCCGTTGCGCGAGTAGTGCAACGTCATCCGCCAATTCGAAGTCGTTTAGGTGCTCCATGGTTATAGGCTGCCATAACAGCCCGCGGTTTGGTTCACGGTCAATCGCATCTACCAGAATCTCATCGATTACGATGAGGAACAGTAACGGTGATAGAATACATCCTTGCCTCACACCAGCTACGACCCGGATAGGGTCGGACAGGACCCCATTGTGCAGCACTCTACACGAAAAGGCCTCGTACTGTGCTTCGATGAGGCCCCTTGCGTCTCAGGGGGCCCCACATATTCTCGTGATTGAGACGGTCGAAAGCTTTTTCGTAGTCAATGAATACCAAGTAAAGGGACTCTTGGAATTCGTTGACCTGCTCCAAAATGATGCGGAGCGTGACAATATAGTCCACACAGGATCTTCCGGCACGGAATCCGGCTTGCTGCCGCCGGAGAGTCGCATCGATCTTCTCCTGAATCCGGGCTAGGATAATTTTGCACAGAACTTTGAGAACGGTACACAGCAACATAATGCCTCGCCAGTTATCGCATACAGTCAGGTCACCCTTTTTGGGCACCTTTACTAAGATACCTTGCATCCAGTCGACCGGGAAAGTTGCGGTGTCCCAGATATTATGAAATAAACGATGCAGTAGTTGAGCAGATGTCATGGGGTCAGCTTTGAGCATCTCGGCTGATATGCGGTCGACCCTTGGGGCTTTATTCGATTTCATGCTTTGGATGGCTGTTTGAATCTCTAGCAGTGATGGAGCTTCGGTATTGACGCGTGTTATACGTCGGATCCTAGGCAGATCATGCCGAGGTGGTGATGGCCTGGCGAGATTGAATAGTATAAAACAATTGAAAACCACTAGGTTCATCCAAATTCATAACATATGATTAGTCTTGTGTCTCCATTGCCCAATTTTTGAGTGAATTACGTTTACTAGGTGTAAACTGTGATATACTGCGAACTGAAATATTTTCTTTTTGGGCATCAAATATATAATTTCGACATGGAAAATGCATATATTTTGGACAGAGTCATTTTCTCCTAATTTAAAAATGGCCACCTACATATCTCAATGGTATGAATTATCTACACGTATCCACATTCATTTTAATGCATTTATTTGCTTAACTGACATAGATTAAACCAGAAATTAACATTTTTCGCAATCTTATCGATATAATTGAAAACAGCCTGAAAGTTGACAATTAATGGTTCATCCATGTACTGTAAATGAGGTGACCAATAAAATGTCTGATGATTTAAACCTCACTTCATTTTGGTCTCTCCTTTTTCATCCGTCTCAAGTTCATGTTAAGCGATTGAATATGTTAGTATCTCAATTACAATTAAACTTTGGCCGCAGGACCTCAAGATTGCCGTTTGAACCAATTTAAACGTGTTTCAGGTGCATGTTACGAAGAGTCCTATAATGCATGTTCTCCTGCATACTGGCGTCCAGCAGGCACTTTGGTAGATAGCTTTACATTTTAGATAATTTTAAAGATAAATAATAGTTGATTTGTGAATTCTCATCAGGAGCCGCTAGAGCTGAGGTAAAAGTATGCAATGATCATACTTTCGATAAAAATTTTCCTACATATTATCTAAAATTGATCGAAGAAGCTCAGGCTTGTCCAAAATATGTACATGTCCAAAATATATCATTTACCCTAGTGCTTGGAATTTGAATGTAAAACTATTGATCGAATGAACCCGTATTAAAATAGTGTCAGTAATAACCCACAAATCTATTACATAACTATTTTTTAGATCGATGGATACCTGGTTATCATGTTACGATAATCTGTTGTTGTTTTATCGAATTTTATGAATATTTTCATAGCGGTTCTGGTTTTTCGTAGCAACGAGCAATGTGTGCAAAAAGGGGGTGAGATTGGGCCAAGCTTTTGGTTGATTTGCCATACATTGTTGGTAAGAGCCTTAATGTAGGCAATTATTTTTAATGAACGATTGAATCGTTGCACCGTCACCGCTGAACTTTATTGTATTTGGCCCAATGTCACCCCCTGTGAGGGGTGAGAATGGGCCAATTTTAATCAACATATAACTTTGAAGAATTTCTCTAATTTATTATTTTTCCCTCACACAGTGATAAATTTATTGTTCAAGCTTGTACCAAGCTAATTAGAACTTGATTCCAATGTTAACTACTAGAGCTTTGAAACATTTATTTGGAGCATACCACATTTTGGCCCAATGATACCCCCGTAGACGGTATTGTCAAATTGGACACACATAAGTGAAACAATCCCATTAATACGAACACCCTATTTGCCCAAGCATAACATTTACACAAAAAGATTTTTTGACGTAGGACTTACGTCTTTCTTTACTATGCTGGGTGTCATCTATTTTTTTGTGGAAATCGAGAGCGTTACGCTGAAAGGGAAGATTTCAAAAGTTACTAGCGTCTTTATCTTTCGATGTATTTTGAAGATTTATATATCAATCGACTCGAACACTCTCCAATCTCTACTCTCCAACACAATTTCATTGAAAATTTGGATTATTTACGATAAGCAATTGGAAATTTCAATTATTTTCAAAGCCAGTAGAAATTTCAAATCAATCCCGTTCGTGCATTCCTAACATGGACATCAGAATGATGTAAGTCACAGGTCTTCGGGTTCACCGCACGATTTTCTTTGTGTATAAAAAGTGCCTGCAGTGAGTTAGTCATTCCAGTTCGTGTCAGCAGCGCGTACTGACGTGCTTTTTGTCTGCGAATATGCATGAAAGAAGAGGACACATTTTTTGTCATTCTATGCTTGATGATGGTCAGATGCAGTGGTGTCGGTTGCGATCAATGCGATCGCCAATCGCATCGCTCGGAGTTCACGGCTACAGGCCAATGATGGCTAAGGCTGCGATGGCGGTGGTGGATGACGAAGAATAAAATTAGCCCAGAGAGATTTGGTCTGCTCATCCAGGGAAAGTGATTGGTTTCTTAATTCACATCATTTCGGTATGGGAACGAGTCATGGCGTATGGCTGACCATATGTTGTGGTTAGTATTGAACGACACATACATTGAAACAGAGTTATGCTATAATAGTTCTGATTCCCCCGCAAAAAAATCAGCTACACTGATGAAAATAAAACTTTGACTAAAAATAATTATATATTATCATTTATTTGCAGAAGGCATTGGCAATTAAATGATGCACAATCAGAAATTGTGCTGATATCTATTCTAGATTAGAGAATTTAGCCGTAGTACATGATAATGTTTTAAAAAAGTTCGCAAAAAATAATTTCCTGATAGATATATAAATAAAGCTTGATCCACTTAGTATTTGGCCGCACGAAATTAGACATTTCTTTGCCGAAAAAGTACATAAAAAGGAACCACCTTTATTATACAAGGAATTTAGTAAACTTTGAAGGAAAAAATATCGAAAAAATATTCATTGGCATTTCGGATGAATTCTCGGACTTTTCTCTCAACACCACTCGTTATTTTTCGCACAGTAGAACGGTTAACTTGATCTGCCATATTTTCACACCACTTCTCCATATAAGCTGGTTTTCTGATTGTTTTGCACCATTTCTTAAGTTTTCCTCCGATAATTGCCTAATATTTTTTTAACAATGTTGTGAAAACTCATATGTGAATATGTACGTTATGTGGAAGATATTGATTTGGAAAATGTATTGGAGGTAACCACTTTCCCTTCGATGGGACTCGAGCCCATGACACGCTAGACTGGTGTTGTCCAAGTCGGATGGTTTAATCCTCGGAAATAGACAATTAACTTTGATTGAACTGAACTTGAGTTGCGTGCTCTTGCCTACGCAATGCGGTCGGGTCTGAGCTTGACGACCGACTGGCAAATAGCTTACACAACCTCACTTGATCAGTACAGTTGCTGATGAAGAATGTGTACAGTACGGCAGTTCGAATTTCAAAAATTCTAGACTAACATTTGAAAAGGGCGTAACAGCCAAAATTTATTCCTTCTGATTCTTCGTCTACATACAAAGCAATATATGTGGACGAAGAATCAGAAGGATTAAATTTTGGCTGTTACGCCCTTTTCAAATGTTGGTCTAGAAATGTTCGAAAATTCCAACTCCCATATGTCTATTAGCATCATTTTGATAATATAGGAGTCCTGGCAAAATTTCAGGCAATTCGGTAGCCATTTAGGGGTGGCGCGAAGTTAATTTATGTTTATATGGAAATTTGTATGGGAAAAACTTAAATTTTTTTTCAAATCTCCCTACAACTGTCAAATCGTGATGCATTCAAATAAACATCCCCAACCTCCCTTTTTGGAAAATTTGTCGGAACTTGCTCGTACAGCATTCTCGCGCGATGTTTAGCAGCCAGGTTCTGTTTCAGGGTACTGTTGGGATGCTGACTGACATCATACGACTTAAAACCTTCGCGCCGACAGGTTATTTGAGCTGTGCTGTACGGACATCATTCCTCCTGACCATGTTGAATTTCCAACGTGAGTGTGCAAAATTTGTTCCCATCTCTCGCGTTCTATTTTCGATAACTTTTGAACGTGAGCATCAATACTGATGTGTGATGTATTTTACTTCTCGGTACGGCCATCAGAGGCGCCGCAGTAATTGGAAAGAAACGGCCAAATACTAAGTGGATCAAGCTTTAAACATTATTTTATAGTCGAGTCAATTACGAGACACTAAAGACGGCCTTACAGTTGAGGTCGAAATACGTATCTGTAAAGATAACAAAACGTAGTGGAACTCAATGTAAAGTACTAAACTCATCTTAGACAGTTGATTATTTTATACTTTGGTTTTCATTTTCTGGAAAATTATCTTATTAAACTTGACTTAGACTCGGAGTTTGGAGCCAACCCAACTAGAAGAGCATAACTAAAACTTAACACAATTTTAACATATTGTGATCTTTATAACTTATTTTGATACAAATTTGTTCTTAGTAGCAATTATCTTTCAAATGTTGTAACAGGATTTTAACATAATAAAATTTAAAAAATGCTTAATACCGAATTGCCCAACAGTAGGCAATTAAAATAGATGTAGCAAAGTTTCCTGTCATAGATATCACAAACGCTGATATAATTTGAAAAAGTTGTCTAATTTGTAATGTTCATAGTTTCATGTTCTTGCAACATCCTGCACCATGATGATATAGTTTTGATATGACCTTCTAGTAGGGAGAACATTTTTTTTTATTTTTCGTTGATGTATTAGCAGTACCTCCTCTATTTTAGCAGGGTTACTGCTCCTGGACTTGTTTTTTCTTTTTTTGTTTTTTTTTTGTTTTTTTAGCAGTAAGCATGATTGTTAGAAAAAAGAAGGAATCTCTGGTACCAAGTCACTTTTTAGTGACTTGGTCACTATTTTGAGCCTAGTCACTAAAAAGTCACTATTTGCATCCAAAAGTCACTAAAGTCACTATTTTCGGAAAATGGTCACTAAAGTCACTATTTTCGCACCACCGTTTGTAAAAAAAATTCAAAATAAAAATCATTTGTACCTTTGATGATAATCAACCAAATCAAATGTAAATTTGTTAGCAAAATATATGAAGTTTGAAAAATTGCTCCGAGGCCGTCTTATGAAAGGCAGAGTGGGTTCGAACCATGGACTTCGGGATCGAGAGACACACAGACAGACCACACAGCGACCCGAGCAGCACAAGTCAGACGAAAATGGTTGCAGCAACCTGATTGTGACTAAATCCGGTCACATATGAGTTGCAGTAACCTATGTGGAATATGTGTGCTGCTAGGGGAAAGCTTGGGCATACGTTTAGGCAACGCCGTATATAAAGCGCAGAATTGTTACGATTACGAGGATTTCGCGATTTTCGCTGTTTTCGCTATTCTCGCGGATTTGATGCATATTTACATAACGGTTAAGGCTCACGGTGTATTTGTCCGAAGAGGCTTATTTTCAAAAAATCAGTATCTCCAAAATACCGACTACACGAAAGTATAGAAAGAGGAGCATATATATTTTCGCTTGGTGCGTGTTTCAGAGATACTGATTTTTGGAAAATAACATCTCCCCGTACAGACACCGTGAGGCTTCGCGCGGATTTAGTTCTGGGTGGAAATTTAATAAATAAGGAGCGTAGGGTTGTGTTTTCGATAGCAAAATGTCGTTGAGAAGGGACATTTGAAGTCTATGCTTACCCAATTGTTTAGATATTTCCAAGCCATTATTGAATGCATTATACTCTTGAGCACTCGTTTAACAAGCATTATAAAGGGTAAGAACTTCACTTGTTGTCATTTTTCATCGTTTCCGAATTCCGAAAAAATTCCGCCTTGAATTTGGGAAATAATTTTCGGAAGGTTTTTCTTAGGAATTCACCAAACAATATCTACAGGAATTCTCAAAAAGATTTCTACCGGAATTCATTGAAAAATCCGCTTGTATTTTAAGGAGATTTTTTTAGGAAATCGCGGAGAAGTTTTTATAGTAATTGACGTGCAGTTTCCGCGGAAATTCCTGAAAAACAGCAGGAATGTCTACAAATTATTCTGCCTTGAATTTATGGTATGAAAAAATTTCTGGAAGTTTTTGTACATTCGCCATCGGATTTCTGTTGGAATTTCCGTTTGAACTCCTGGAGAAAGATTTCACAATGATTGTAGTATTTTCTGCACAATTCCTAGATCCTAGAAATCCTAGAAATTTTCACAAGGTTTTCCACAGAAAATTAACTTCCGCTGAAATTTCTGAAAAAATTTCAGAGTTTTCCAAAGCATCTAATTCAAGATTTTGGATCACATTTTACGAAACATGTTATATATGGGTTAATGTTTTTAATGAAACCGAGATCAGGGTCTCGAAAAAAGCAAATGGCAAATGGACTCTATATGTATTTAAATTTGTTTCAATTAAAAATGTTATTTTAAATTATTAAAAATCGTATTTTAAAAATGTCATCATAATTTTGGATTCCTTATTAGGTTTTTTCAAAAAAAAATCCTCATAAAGATTCATAAGCTTTGTGATTCCAAATAATTCTCTGTCTAGTAATTTATTAGATCATTTTATTTCTTTGTTGGCGAGAAACCGTGTTAGTTTTTCAACGTTTTTTTTTGTCTTTATTAACGAGATTTTTGGCCCTAGGCCGGCTCTTCTCGTGTTTTTTTCAACGTGTCAAAACGAATGTTCACACGTCTAACCACATAAAAATTAGCGAAAGCTCAATCCAAAACATCGTTCTAGCACTTTTTCATACTATCTTGCAGCTGAATCATCTATATATGGTGAAACTTTTGGGAATATATTTTGACGAGACAATATTTTTTGATCGATAGTAAAAGACAGAACAAAATTTGTTATAGGGGAACTGTACCGGTTTTGGCCATGTTCCTAATTTAGCCAATTTTGCGAATAACTTCAAAAATAAACCAATTCGCAAGGGTTTTATTAGTTCCAACAAGAGATATATCCCTCACCCTTCGACGCTACTTCCAACTAATCGATTATTTTGGAAAAATATGTATTTTTCACGGTTGGCCAAATTAGGCGCTAAGTTGGCCAAAACCGGTGCACTTCCCTATTTCATTCTGCCTTTTTCATACACAAACTGCAGTTTCACGAAAAACTTCGAGCTCATGTTAAACTTTATTACCACAATGCTGTAGAACTTGCTTCAAAATCGTTGTTGAAAATTATAAGCATGGTTTAGTGTAACAACTTGTAACTCGTTACCTGCTCCCGTGTGTTACGGAATAAGGTTTACCATGGACAGACCGCATCGTGCTTTCGTGCTGTGCGGTTCTTTCTCTTTTTGCGGAAGGAAGTTTTTAATACTACCCGAAGCTATTTTAATTTCAACGGTGCTTCTTAGCGCTATTTGTACCCACTGATCCCGTTACGATCTTTGCAAGGACCCGTGCCTTCGTTTTACGTTGGACCCGTTTGCGGAAGTAAAATTCCGACAAGCGGTGGTAATCCTGCAGGGACACCGTTCTGGGAAAAACCTCTTAGAAGGTCACGTCTCCACGCTCAGCCATGTGCATTTATAAAAACAAGAGGAAGAGTCTCTGAATTCTCCACTTCCTTCAAAGAAACAAGGTTTCAAGACCGTCCTGCCAAAGCGCGGAAAAAATAGAAGGAAGCTGGAGAATTCAGATATTCCTTCTAACACTAATATCGGAAATAATTCTTATCCAATCGAACTGAGCAGTTCGATTTGATTAATGATGAAATTGAGCAAATCGAATATACCTCTAGCCCAGGTGATTCGATTCATGCGAAAAGCAAAGGATTCCGCCAATTGTGGTATCTGTTGCCGAGTTTTCTGGCTTCCGGAATGAGATTTTGAGTAACCTTCAGGGATCAAGGTTTCATTTCAGATTGCTAGGAAGGGTGACTGCCGCGTTTTGCCGGGATCCTTTGACGATCGCAAACGTCTTCTTCAGTATTTAACTGAGAAGCGCCATAAATTCTTCACATACGACGACAAAACTGAGCGATTGTTCAAAGTCGTCTTGAAGGGCTCCCCAGTGATGATAAATCACTGGATGAGATTAAAATGAAATTTCTCAATTACTTGGATTTTCACCAGTCCAAGTAATTAAGATGAAAAAGAAATCCCACTCTGGTACTTCCCAGAGGGCATTTCTCAAGAATTTTATTTAGTTCATTTTAACAAAAGTGAACTAATAAATATGAAAAGTTTGGAAAAAGGCCTGTATTATGTCCCATGTCCGTGTTACATGGGAACATTTCCGCAGGCCTGGGGAAATTTCAAAACCCCACCCAGTGCCGTAAGTGCCAAAAGTGGGGTCATGGAACCAAACATTGTCACATGGATGCTAAATGCATGATTTGTGGTGGAACCTCTCACGCCAAGGACACATGTCCTGTGAGAGAAGATTCAATAAATTTAAATGTGCAAATTGTGGGGCAATCATAAATCAATTTCTGGGAATGCCCTTCACGCAAAAGTTTTGAATTCCCGTGCAAAATTGATGACGGGAAATTCCAATCGGATCCCAGATTCGACGGGTAGAAATTTTTCAAACGCTCAAATTTCGAAACCAGTTACCGGTCGAGCAATTCATACCCACCACAATTCACAAACAAATTTTGCCGCTCGTCAACGGGTAGCAAGCACTTCAGTAAATTCCAATTTTTCGAATGTACCTACGTATGCAAACATCGCTGCTGGTAGACAAAATTTCTCTTCTAAAAATGAGGTTTATACCCATGTCCCAACGGAAAATAATGGTCATGTTGCCGATTCAGGTAGCATGACTGCTTCCGATTTTGATTTTTTAACTGAACAATTGCATCACATGATTGATGCAATGTTCAAAGCAAATACTATTCCTGAAGCTGTTCAGGTTGGTATAAAGTACACACAAAAAATTGTTATCGGACTCCGTTTCAATGGATCTAAATAATTGTGTGAAAGTTCTAAATTGGAATGCCCGCTCTCTAAAGGGTAAGGAAGATGAATTATTCAACTTCCTAACAGTTCATAATGTGCATATTGCCATTATAACAGAAACGTATTTAAAACCAGGACTCTCCATTAAAAGAGATCCAAATTATTTTATCTACAGAAATGATCGTCTTGACAGCGCCTGTGGTGGGGTCGCCATTGTCATTAATAGACGTATCAAACATAAATTATTTTCTTCGTTTGAAACCAAAGTTTTTGAAACCTTGGGAGTTTCTGTTGAAACAAATTTTGGTCAATTTTCCTTCATTGCAGCCTATTTGCCTTTTCAATGCAATGGGCAGCAAAAGAATTTGTTGAAAGCTGATCTTCAAATTCTGACTCGCAACAAATCAAAATTCTTCGTAATTGGTGACTTCAATGCCAAACACCGTTCATAGAATAATGCTCAAAGCAATTCCAACGGCAAAATTTTATTTGAAGATTGTTCTGCGGGATATTATACTATTCAATATCCCAATGGCCCTACTTGTTTTGTTTTTCTTCCAGTCGAAATCCTTCTACAATTGATTTAGTTTTAACGGATTCAAGTCAGCTGTGTGGCCAATTGGTAACTCATGCTGACTTTGACTCTGATCACCTTCCTGTGACCTTTGAAATCTCACAAGAAGCCACTTATAATCCAATCAGCTCTACTTTTAATTATCATAGAGCTGATTGGGATTTATATAAACATATATCGATAGGAATTTTGATGTTAATATTCCTTTGGATACCAAAAGTGATATTGACAATGCGCTCGTATCTTTGACAAATTTAATTGTCGAAGCCAGAGGCATTGCAATTCCTAAATGTGAAATTAAATTCAACTCCATTATTATTGACGACGATCTTCAGCTACTGATCCGTCTTAAAAATGTGAGGCGAAGGCAATACCAAAGAACTCGCGATTCCGCGTTGAAAGTTATTTGGCGAGATTTGCAAAATGAAATTAAAAAACGTTTCGCTATTCTGAGAAATACCAACTTTGAGAATAATGTCTCGAAGTTGGATCCCAGTTCGAAACCCTTTTGGAAATTAACGAAAATTCTTTAAAAAAACCTCAAAAGCCAATTCCAGCGCTTAAAGAGGGAAATAAAATTTTATTAACAAATGGCGAAAAGGCTCAAAAACTTGCTAAGCAGTTCGAGAGTGCCCATAATTTTAGTCTAGGTCTCACTAGTCCAATTGAGGATCAGGTTACACGAAGCTTCGAAGACATTCTCAACCAAGATAATGTTTTTGACCCTTCGTTGGGAACTAATTTGGATGAAGTGAGATCTATTACTAGAAAATTTAAAAATATGAAAGCCCCGGGTGATGATGGTATTTTCTACATACTTATCAAAAACTTCCTGAGAGCCCTTTATCCTTTTTGGTTAATTTATTTAACAAATGTTTTCAATTGGCATATTTTCCAGATAAATGGAAAACGCCAAAGTTGTTCAATTTTGAAGCCGGACAAAATCCAGCTGAGGCTTCTAGTTATCCTCAATCAGTTTGCTTTCTTCAATAAGCAAACTGTTTGAAAAGATTATTTTAAATAGAATGATGGTTCATATCAATGACAATTCTATTTTTGCTGATGAGCAATTTGGTTTTCGCCATGGGCATTCAACCACTCATCAGTTATTAAGAGTTACGAACTTAATTCGGCTCAACAAATCTGAAGGATATTCGACTGGAGTTGCTCTTCTTGATATAGAGAAAGCATTTGACAGTGTTTGGCATGAAGGTTTGATTGTAAAATTGATGAATTTTAATTTTCCTCTGTACATCATTAAACTGATCCAAAATTATTTATCAGATCGCTCACTGCAGGTAAACTATCAGAATTCTAAATCTGATAGATTACCTGTAAGGGCTGGTGTCCCCAAGGCAGCATACTAGGACCCATATTGTATAACATTTCTACTTCTGACTTACCTGATTTACCACCAGGGTGTCAAAAATCTTTGTTCGCAGATGACACAGGTCTCTCAGCCAAAGGGCGAAGCCTTCGTGTCAGTTGTAGTAGATTGCAAAAAGTTTGGATATTTTCTCCACTTACTTGCAAAAATGGAAAATTTCCTGAATGCTTCCAAAACTCAGCTTATAATTTTCCCACATAAGCCGAGAGCTTCTTATTTGAAACCTTCTAGCAGACATATTGTCACTATGAATGGGGTTCCAATTAATTGGTCTGTGAAGCTAAATATTTAGGACTTCTGCTAGATCAAAATTAACTTTTAAAAATCACATTGAAGGCCTTCAAGCCAAATGTAACAAATATATTAAGTGTCTATATCCACTTATAAACAGAAAATCAAAACTTTGTCTTAAGAACAAACTTTTGATTTACAAACAAATTTTCAGACCTGCCATGTTGTATGCTGTGCCAATATGGACTAGTTGCTGCAATACCAGAAAGAAGGCACTTCAGAGGATTCAAAATAAAATTCTGAAAATGATTCTGAAGTTGCCTCCGTGGTATAGTACCAATGAACTTCATAGAATTTATAATATTGAGACATTGCAACAAATGTCCAACAAAATAATTTCCAATTTTAGACAAAAATCGTTGCAATCTTCTATTGCAACGATTAACTCCTTGTACCCTTAGTATAAAATAGGTTAAGTTTAGTTTAAGTTGAAAACATTGTAATTCCTACATGGTTCAATTCAACCAGAGGAAAAATTCTAACTGCCAGAGGCAATTGAAATGTATTAATAATAACTAAAAATGTAACATAGCAAATAAGGATGATAGTGTGAAGAAAACACGGAACACGTAGTCTAAGAGATGAATGCATGTATTAGATAATTAGCAAATAAAATTAGTTAAAAAAAAAAAAAGGTTTACCATGGTCATATTGCTAGCCTCTGGATGTCCCAACGAATACCTTCCTCAATATCCAACTCTGTGGTATTTATGATGGTGTCGCCAAGTCGGTTGTCCCCTGCTAAGATCCATCCTCTCCCTAGTTACGATGAATATGCACACGGCCAGCAGTAGTAATCCTCACGATTTTGTAATTTTGTCTTCTCTTGATTTCTGATAGCATTCTAATAAGGACTTGAAAAAACATTATATCTCTAGTTTCCGATCTACTACGAGTTACACATTAACAATACGAATGCAGCTCAGCTCACTACCTGGTTAGTACTTCATACAAAACTCACTATTTGGTCACTTTTTCTGCTTCTGAAAGTCACTATTTGGTCACTTTTTTCGTCATCGTTGGTCGCTAAGTCACTATTTTGAACGGCATTTATCGTTACCAGCCCTGGAATCAAATCAGTGCTGTATTTCTTTGTTTGGCGAAAAGATGAATATATTATCAATGATATAGAAAACGGGACAGTTCCTCTAATATAGCACATTTTGCCCAGGTTTTAAAGTATTATTGATAGAATGTTTGAGCTTTAAATACTATTATCAATAAGAAACTTTAAATGCCCTACATTTGCTTGAGTAAGAATAAGGGCTTGGTAGTTAGAAACAAAGCAATTCTACTAATTATGTATTTAATTATTTGTTTTATTTCCAAAAGTTTTGAATAAACAAAAAGCTAATAATAGCTAATAATAATAGCTAATAATTCTACACAGCATGGAAGTTGTCATTTCTAACAACAATAACTATAGACAAACCCCATAAATTAAAAAATAAAATGTAAATACGTTACGTTTATACAAGTCCTACGTCTACTCGCGGTTATGTTTAAAACATTACCCATTGCTCTTTTTTTACATTCTTTCTTCTTTATTCTATCTTCCTCCTCTGCCTTTTTTCCCGTTTTAGTCTTTATTTTTTCCTTTTTCTGCTTTCGTTTTCGTTTCCCATTCTACTTCTTTCTACCTTCTTCCTTTTCCTTCTTTTCTGTCTCTTTCTTCTTCCATCGCCATTTTTATTCTCCCTCATTTTTCTTCCTTCCATTTCTATTCAACTACCTTCTTTATCTACTTCCATCCATATTCTGCTTTTAGCCAAACTTTGGTTGAAATCGGTCCAGGGGTTCAGAAGTTACACTGAATTGAACCTTTTTTTCCCGTCCCCCATATCCCACTTGACCTATTTCAACCAAATTTGGTACACTGGTCCTTTATCCTCAGTAGTAGATAACAAAGGGGGTTGGAGGCTCATTGGGATATGGGGGACGGGAAAAAAAGGTTCAATTCAGTGTAACTTCTGAACCCCTGGACCGATTTCAACCAAAGTTTGGCTAAAAGCAGAATATGGATGGAAGTAGATAAAGAAGGTAGTTGAATAGAAATGGAAGGAAGAAAAAATGAGGGAGAATAAAAATGGCGATGGAAGAAGAAAGAGACAGAAAGAAGGAAAAAGGAAGAAGGTAGATGGAAGTAGAATGGGAAACGAAAACGAAAGCAGAAAAAGGAAAAAATAAAGACTAAAACGGGAAAAAAGGCAGAGGAGGAAGATAGAATAAAGAAGAAAGAATGTAAAAAAAGAGCAATGGGTAATGTTTTAAACATAACCGCGAGTAGACGTAGGACTTGTATAAACGTAACGTATTTACATTTGACTTTTAAATTTATGAGGTTTGATTATATGTATTGATGTTAGAAACGACAATTTCCATGCTATGTAGAATTATTAGCTATTATTATTAGCTATTATTAGCTTTTTGTTTATTCAAAACTTTTGGAAATAAAACAAATAATTAAATACATAATTAGTAGAATTGCTTTGTTTCTAACTACCAAGCCCTTATTCTTACTCAAGCAAATGTAGGGCATTTAAAGTTTCTTATTGATAATAGTATTTGAAGCTCAAACATTCTATCAATAATACTTTAAAACCTGGGCAAAATGTGCTATATTAGAGGAACTGTCCCGTTTTCTATATCATTGATAATATATTCATCTTTTCGCCAAACAAAGAAATACAGCACTGATTTGATTCCAGGGCTGGTAGCGATAAATGCCGTTCAAAATAGTGACTTAGCGACCAACGATGACGAAAAAAAAGTGACCAAATAGTGACTTTCAGAAGCAGAAAAAGTGACCAAATAGTGACTTTTGTATGAAGTACTAACCAGGTAGTGAGCTGAGTTGCATTCGTATTGTTAATGTGTAACTCGTAGTAGATCGGAAACTAGGGATATAATGTTTTTTCAAGTCCTTATTAGAATGCTATCAGAAATCAAGAGAAGACAAAAATTACAAAATCGTGAGGATTACTACTGCTGGCCGTGTGCATCTTCATCGTAACTAGGGAGAGGATGGATCTTAGCAGGGGACAACCGACTTGGCGACACCATCATAAATACCACAGAGTTTCTTCTTCCATCGCCATTTTTATTCTCCCTCATTTTTTCTTCCTTCCATTTCTATTCAACTACCTTCTTTATCTACTTCCATCCATATTCTGCTTTTAGCCAAACTTTGGTTGAAATCGGTCCAGGGGTTCAGAAGTTACACTGAATTGAACCTTTTTTTCCCGTCCACCCCTCCCCCATATCCCAATGACCCTCCAACCCCCTTTGTTATCTACTACTGAGGATAAAGGACCAGTGTACCAAATTTGGTTGAAATAGGTCAAGTGTTTCAGAAGTAGTTAGCGAATATACATACATACATATATTACATACATACATAGGTTGATTTTCATATATATATATATATATATATATATATATATATATATATATATATATATATATATATATATATATATATAGAAGAAGCAGATGAGGCCTTTCATAGATTCAGGACCGAAAACGAAAACACGAAAAATTCTAAAAAAATCCAAATGTTTTAAAAGAGAATTGTTTTTTTAATAACAGGGGTGTGTCCCCGGTTATGGGCTTAGTAGCGTTTTTAGCGCTTATTTTTATAATGTTTTGGTTTTTCGCTAGAAATGGAAAAATGTTAAGTAAAACTCCCTTGAATTGATGGAAAAAGAACGTGCAT
>NW_026943097.1:0-20692 GCF_024139115.2 Armigeres subalbatus
TGATTTGCAATCTGAACGAATGCAATGACGATTTGTGACACACGAAAAAAAAAATTCATTGGACACATTAGTGGAAAATGGTTTTGTTCATTCATCATTTGAATTTAAATCCGCAAACCTGCTAAGCAGTTATGTAAATGCGCGCAAAATCTACGTGTTTGTAATTTATTTTCAGTACCAAATTTTTGCTTTTAAAAATCATCATAGAATTGGTACCAAAAAAATCCCGGGATTTTTCGGGATATGTGACATTTTCTATTCCAAATCCCGGGCCAAGAAATGGACTCTCTACATTGCTCCCTGTCAAATGCAATTTGTAGCGAGAAAATCGTTTAACGATTGCTCTGTTCTCACTTTTCAGTTCTCAGTTCTTAAATCTCAGTTCTCAGTTCTTTGTTCTATCATTATTCAGTGATTGTTCTCTCTTCTTATTTCTCACATCTCGTTTCTCATTTTTCAATTCTAACTTCTGAATTTTCACTTCTCATTTCTCACTTCTCACTTCCCATTTCGCACTTCTTATTTCTCATTTCTCACTTCTCGCTATTCACATTCAATTTTCACATTCCACTTCTCACATAGCACTTTTCTTCTTACTACTTATTTCTTATATGAAGTCTCATTCCTCACTTTTCACTTCACACCTCATAATTATCACTATTCACTTCTCATTTCTCACTCATCACTACTGGTAATTTAAGATAATGCTTTTAACTATTCGACCAAACGGCATTCAGCCAGATGGCCTGACACCAGCTTAGCACAGTCTGCGAGAACGCCGATCTTATTGGCAGCAAAGCTGGAATAGTGAAAATGACAGTTGTGCGTTGCTTCCGTTTTCAGTGGGGTGCTCTTGGAAACGCGAGTGATATTTCGCAGACAAATCAAATCTTTGGTGTATGTATCAATGGTTAGCATGACGTGCAGTTGGTAGGTACTTGTTGTTCCCGGACCATTGAAATCGTCTCCTCAAAGGAACTCAGATGCCGGTCTATGTCCTCAGGCGTTTCCTGTCGTGCCTCATAGTTGACGTTGGAGTCAACACACTGTTTAAACCGATGCCAAATCACTCGAAGGTAATTCCACCGGAACTATTGATGCTGATTAATCGAGACCACTACCGCCACCATCGGATGGTGATCCGAGTTGAGCGACCTGGTGTACAGGTCGATTGTTGCATTGAATCCGGACCGACTCAGTCGAGTGGCGCAATCCGGGCTCAAGATCGTGTAGTGGCCTTCCTCCATATTGTTGCTCCAGATGGTGCCGTTCCGATTGCCGCGACTATTGCTCCGAGCTTGATGTTTGACATTCAGCGTGTGCTTGACGATGTCCCTCCGCAAGGCGGTTAATGAGCCATCACCGGGCTTGGCTTGAGTTGGGCAGTACGCCGCGATGAGGAATTTCTTCAGCACAATTGTTTTGCTCTTAAGCGAGCAAGTGTTCCAGTTGACCAGGCCCACCCTAGCAGCCATTTTCAATGATAAACATGCCAAGAGTGAATTCCGGGTCGAATTGTGTTTTGCGACCAATCGGCATCAGATGCTCTGCAGTGTTTTTTTGATAAGAAAATTATTTTGAGCTTTTTAGTGGAATGTTTTCACCTGTCATAAGACGAGTTTATACCATCCCATTGAATTCCACCACTTAATTGTATCTTGACAGATACGTATTTCGACCTCAAAGGTAAGGCCGTCTTCAGTGTCTCGTACTTGACTCGACTTGAAGAAAATGATCGCAGCTTACACTATTTATACTATGCGTAGGTATAATAATTTATCTAGGTACTTATGTTTACTACGGTGCTTATTTCTACTCGCTTGTTGCGCTTAATGCTTAGGTATAAACTTGAAGAGCCAGGAGTTACCATTTCCATGATCTTTATTCAACAACCGCGTTTGTACCTGTTGGTAGATTTCCAAGCTCTCAGCAACATCAAGTTTCCACGGAGAAGAGACATTTCTTAAAAATTTAATGTTTGATGTCGTAATTGAATGATTTTCTTGATATACATGTTCATTCAGCTACCTTAGACCTAAACTCACAATTAAATCCCTTATCAGTTTCCCTCTTAGCTTTACTAACTTCTGCAATATGTTCTTTGAACTAACATCTAACGATCTTTTTGTTTGACCTACATATACTTTATCACACTGTGAACAATTAATTTGATAAACCCCGGCCTTATTTAACATTTCTACTCTATCCTTTGTGGAGCCCAACAGTGTCTTCAGTTGATTGCTTCTGCTGGAGAATACTAAATCGATGCCGAATTTCCTCAGTCGATGGCGTAGCTGGTGGGTGATGTGTCGATCATAGGGAACCGATACCCTCTTCAGTGGTTCATCGATCGGTGTCAGTGTTGTCAGTTCGTTTTTCCGTAGGTTCCTCTGCTTCTTGTTGATGATTGCTTGTATTGTTCTTTCCTTGTATCCGTTTATCCTCGCTGTTTCCAAGATGTGTTGTAGCTCCTTCGTTTTCCTTCTTCGCTCAGGGGGATCGTCTGCATCCTGTGGTTCATCGATCATATGATGAAAAGCTGCCATTTTGTGCAGATACGAATGATTTGATGTGTATGGGATGACTCTCATGGTGTTGGTGGGTTTCCTGTAGATTTCGAAGTCTAATGTTGCATTCGATAACCAGTAGATCCAAGAAAGGTAATTTACCTTCCTTTTCCTCCTCGTGGGTAAATTTGTTGTTTTTATGCACGTTGTTTATCGCTTCTAAAATCCTAGGTAAATCTTTCCGGTTGATAATGCTGAAGATGTCGTCCCGTCCACGTATCTCCACCATTTCTCGGGTGCTCCTTGTTCCTTAAGGTTGTCCTCCAAATTCGCCATGAATAATTCGCACAAAAACGGTGATAGCAATCTCCCATCGGTGCACCCTTCGTTTGTTTGTAGAAGCTTCCACGGAATGTAAAGTAGTTCTCGTTCATACATAATCTTGCAAGCTTGAGATACATCTTTACTTTTCCTCGCCATGCTGCATCCGTCCGTTGTTCTAGTAGCCAATCCTCCAAAAGGTTCAAAGCATCCTTCACTGGAACGCTTGGGAACAATGCCGCTACGTCGAATGATACCATGATGTCCTCTTCTCCGATGTTTCCTGATTCCAATATCCTCTTGGTGAACTCCTGGGTGTTTACAACTGATCTGCTGGGGAACGGCTTCGGCATACTCTGGAACTCCTTGACTAACCACTTGGCCAAGTTTTGTGTAGGGGATCCCACTGATGAAACTATTTCTCGCATCTCTGTACCTGGCTTATGTATCTTTGGTAGTCCTTTGATCCTTGGTAACACAGGGTTCGTCATTTTAACCCGGGCTTCTCCGATGATCGTCTTGCATTCCTTTATCGTTTTATCCGTAAGTCTGATTAGTCCGGGTAGTGGGTCCACTCTCAAATGCCTGTATGGTCCTCCGTTGATTTTTGTCGTCATCTGTTCATCGTAGTCCTCTTTGTCCATTATCACCACTGCGTTTCCTTTGTCCGCCTTCATATAGTAAACTGGTTTCTCCTTTAACTCCTTTAAAATCCTCCTCTCGTCTTTGTTCGATGTCCCATGATGTCCTGCTTTGATGGCGTCTGCTACGATGTTTCTCGCACTATTCTGGTCCCGTTGATCAACATTTCGTGAAATCGCTGTCTCAGTATCAACGATTATCTGCTCTAGATCCGCTTTCTGGGTTGTCGCATACCCTAACCCCTTGTTGAGGTGTGCTAATTGTTCCTCCGAAAACTGCTGTGTCGAGCGGTTAACAACGAATCCCTCGATCATTTGTACTGTGGGGTTAGTCGTTCTACCTTCCGTAGCTGATTTTTCTCGTAGAATGGTCAATTTCTTCTTGTGCAGTCTCCTCTTCCTGTCCGCTTCACACTCTTCGGCCCGCTCCTGGCTCTTCAAGTTCATACCTAAGCATTAAGCGCATCAAGCGAGTAGAAATAAGCACCGTAGTAAGATAAGTACCTAGATAAATTATTATACCTACGCATAGTATAAATAGTGTAAGCTGCGATCATTTTCTTCAAGTCGAGTCAAGTACGAGACACTGAAGACGGCCTTACCTTTGAGGTCGAAATACGTATCTGTCAAGATACAATTAAGTGGTGGAATTCAATGGGATGGTATAAACTCGTCTTATGACAGGTGCTCTGCAGTGTAAAGCGGCACACTGCAATGTAAAGCGGTGGGACAGTTCCGTTCTTCGGCTGTCGACGGAGTTCAGGGGCAAGAAGCGGGGAAAATTCGTTAGATGATGGAGCCGGTAGAAGGCTGGCTAGAAGGAACTAGGCTGACCATTCGTACCGTATTTAACGGGACAGTCCCTTTTTTAGACCTTATTGTGCTGTCACTTCGTAATCTAAAAAATCCTCAATTTGTCCCGTTTTTTCATTGATTCTTCCAAAGAGCTCTAAAATGTTATTCAAACAAATTCAATATTTTAGGCAGGAATCTTAAATCAAATACATACAAAGCTTGAGCTTGATCGTGATTGACTGCCCGTAGTTGCTACTCCATTAGAGGAAGGAGGGGCATTATACCCTAGCTAAGTATAGACTGCTTTTATGCCTTAGCTATAACGATTTTCATGGGTGTTTTACCTCACGCAACAGTTAAACAATATAGCTAGCTGATGCCATATAAAAATTAGAAAAAATCTCAATCATATTGATAATATTCACATTTCAAAAAAATTGTGATATTTCGTTGCCGGAAAACTCATGAGGAAAAACGCCTTTTAGCGTGCAGCTTTTAGGGAACAACGTACCATGCGTCGGCATATCAGCATCCTGGTAAGAATAGTGCGTGGAGACGCGAGTACATTGTAGGATAGCTCCACTAGGGCGTTTTGCCTCGCCGAAACGTTAGATGTTTCATCAAAATGTGGAAAATTTCAGTTTTTCCTACATTCCTATCTATTATTTTGACAGAGGTTCGTCTTGGTTAACGAGGTGCCAATGTAATAGATAGAAGAACTGATGGAATTTCTAATATTGGATGTAGGGAAACGAGCTTTTTTTAGTGAAGTGAAGCGGTTTGGAAGTTCATTTCCAGTTCTAGCGATTGCTAGAACATGAAAAATATAGAAAAACCCAAATTAATCCAGCTACAGTGAGATTTTGACCCTTCCTTAGTTATAAGGATTTTTTTTCCAGACTCCAGTATTTAAAACGAGATAAAACTACTCAGCTTCCCACGGCGGTTTACCGTGAAAGTAACGAAATAATTGCCTACCCAAAGGCGGATGTCATGGGTTGAGTGACAACTCAACGAATGATAACGTACTGTACTCCATACTGCCTATCTATAAGGCGCTCGTCGGATTGAATAACTATTGTGACATGGTTAGCAACTATCGTAACGCTGGTTGCATATATTGTGCTCGTAATTTCCAGAGACCTCGATATTAATTAATCCAGAACTAACTAAATCAGTGATTGATCTGAGAGAAACTCAATAGCGTTCAATAATAACATATATTTCGCCTTATGGATGCCTAATTTGGTAAAACTAAACTTGTTCAATACCTTAGCGAGATTTTTATGGTAGTAAATTTCAGAATTTGCACACATACGCACACATACATGCATACAAGTGATCTATTAGTGTCTCAAAACATGCTCACATTTGTTATATAGCTTCCACTGAAGAAATTTTTGAAATCCCTTTCAATTTTTACGTTTTTGCTTTTCTGAGAAGATTTTTTTGTACATGCTTCTATATGTTCCTCGATTAAAATCATTCGTTTCTTTGAAACAAATCAGAAAAATAGGCATAATTCCATGTTATATCATTTGTTATAATTATATTTTCAATGTCAAAGTGAATTTGTTTAAAATACCATACATTTTATTTAATAATTCACGAGATTTCTTGATAGATCAATACGTAACACACCTGCGTAACGCATACAAAGTGAAATTATAGACACTTCCGAAGGAAGGGTCAAAAAGATTCAAAGTAGGAGAAAGAAACGAACCTGGAATTGGACCCACGACCTCCTGGGTATGAGGCGGAAGCAGTAGCCATATGACTACCAAGCCCGACCAAGACAGAAAAATCATTTAAGCTTTTTAATGGAATGTCTTCAACTGTCTAAGACGAGTTTAGTACTTTCCATTTGATTCCACTGCGTTTTGTTATCTTTACAGATACGTATTTCGGCCTCAGCTGTGAGGTCGTCTTCAGCTTCTTTTTTACATACCTACAAAGTGTTTTTTCTTTTGTGTCTTTATAAGAGAGATTTACAGCCCTCGGCTGGCTCATCTCTCACCAAAGAAAGCGAAAGCCCATAAAAAAGTGTAAGATGTTATGTTATTAGTGTTACTTTTAGAAGAATGCCGATTTGTATTTTCCACTGATTGAGTTTTCAATCAAATGATTGAAACATTAGGAATTATTCAAAGTCTTTGTGAATAATTCTGAATATTTCGAAATCATCTACTGTAAAAAAACGACAGAATGAAAAAAATAATGCATACATAAACCACAGATAGATAATAAAAGTACCAAATTTTCCCTCGGTTTGAAACTGCCTTAAACTCGATTTTGTTCAGTTGATGCACGCACAGAGTTTTATTACCAGAGGTCGAAATTGAGGGAACTAAACTTACATTTGGGTAAATAAATTTTCCGTTGGGTACTTTTTTAACATGGGAGTAAAGGCAAACTACTTCGACCCCATTTACTCAATTTTGGCTTCCCGTACGGATGTTCAAGGTTGGGTGAATTGAACTCACTATTGGGTAGTTTATTTCTTCCGTTTAGGCTGATCAGATCATTTCGGTAAAAAAAAGGGGCAAACGCGCTTGCAAAACGGGACATGTCATAAATTTCAAAATTTATCCAGTATTTTGCGTTCGATAATGGCTGCCAAGTGAGTGCCATTTGACATTCAAGAGGTAGAAAATATTTACATATTTTAATCAAAGTAGGCTTCGGTTATATGAAAAATATTGGCACTCATCTGCTCTGTCTTTAATCAACAATTTTGTTCCTGAAAAGTCGAAAGAGTCTTTTGTTGATTGAAATGTTCCCAACATTCGCTTCATTTTCCATATAATTTTAAATAAACATTTCCAATTTGTAGCTGAAGAATATGAAAATCACGAGAACGAGAACATTAGAAAGTCAATCCTGCTATATACATCTAATTTACTTTGTGCGAATCTCTGGAATGCGTGTTATCAGAAAGGAGTTATTCAGAATTTTGGTTATTATCCGTATCTCTGATATTAGTAGGGAAGAGTTTATTAAATTTTCCTCTTTTCATACTCTCTATAAAAACCTGAGAAATCATGAATTTTGTCTGTCTGGTTGGTCGAACTTCAGCTTTGCGTCGCATAATGTTTTGCCCATTCGCATAATGTTTTGCTTTCTGAATATTCTTGCCCTCTCTCCAAGATATCTGTTATATTACAGTTTTCATATGTTTATTATACTAACAAAATTGAATTACGCATGTATAAATGGTAATTAGTCGAAGCCCAGTTCGCAAAAGTGAAATCTTTTTGTTATTAGGCTACGGCTGAGATAGCTTTATAATATTCTCAATCCAGTTGAAAACCGGAATTGGAGGCCAGCGAATTTGGATTTTTCTCACAATCCGTACGTTAAACCTACCATCGGAAGTGGCGCGCTGTTTTCATATCGCGAAGCGCTATTCAGCGCACCACTTCCGAAATTAGGTTTAACGTACGGATTGTGAGAAAAATCCAACTTCGCTAGCCCCCAATTCCGGATTTACTTTATTCCGGTAATACTAGCGGACTTATGATGGACTCCGACAAACGTTCCTTCTACGGAGCTTGGCGAATAATTCCGAAGTGCGGATTTCCTTAGTCGTAATGAAGCATATTCAGAGCCGTAGCGTGGACTCCCATCGCCCTTGGTGAAACCTTTATTAGGCGCCCCTCACTCTTGCAGATGTTCGAAACAAAAAATGTGCTAAGAACAGGAAGAATAAAAATTAACTTTTTGGCGGGGAGGATTTAATGAATTTTTGCTTTATAAATTCCTAAAGCCTCTATAACCTGCATATGTTCCAATAGGTAAATAGTAAGGGTTATTAAAAGACCAAAATATTTCTAGAAATCCCCTGAAGTTTAACGATTTTCGTCATTTCTCATTTATTAACATTCATTTCAATGCATTGCAGCAATTTCCGAAAAAAATGGCAAAAAATATGTTTTGTTAATAACTCCGGAACGCAATGTTCGTTCGGTCTAATTTTCAATAGGGTCTAAATAGGCCTCAATCTGCGTCGAATGCAACTCGGATAATGCTAAGTACAAAAAAGTTTGTGTCACATTTCTTGTACACATACACACACATACATACGCACATACAGACACCAGTCTTTTATGGAGTCGATTGGATGACCTTCGGAAACGCCATTAGTTCTTTTTATGACAAAAAATCCAACTCCAGAGTGGTTTGGTTTGCAAAAACTTTTGATCTTTCAATGATTCCAATTTCAAATTTCAATTTCAGCGCACCATCATTTCAAATACTCTTCCCCGTTAAAATGCGATCGCATAGTTTGTCTGCGTAACATTAGCGAATTTATCTCAAATTCACATAAATTTCTTATCAGTACTTTCGTATAACTTTTATTTGATGACGTTTTGGATTTTTTAATTGCAAACAAAAACTATATTAATTTGATTTACGCTTTTTTTAGTCTACTCTGTGTTTCGCCTTTGGCTTATTGAAGTCCTTATCTAGAGCTCCTTCCCCAGAAGCTTGTTTCATGCATTTGTATTTCCTCTTTCACTTTCTTTTGCATCAAGTAAATGATGAAAAAGACATTCCCAAATTAAGGGAGCATACCGACGTTATAATACCTTAAAACGTTATGACCCCGGGAGTTATTGCTGTCCCAGAAAGGGTCTGACCAACGCAACGGCAGGTTCCGGGGTGGGCGTAAAAGCACTCTTTTCTCCCAGCTCCCAGGGCGTGCGAGCGTGGGGAGATTTCGAATGGTGAGGAATCTAAATGAAACTTTATTCATTACACTTTACCTTTAATGGTTTATTCAGCGGTATGGGCGGCGATGAGATACAGTGGCAATGGCTTGGTCGGTTAGCAGTGGCACTATCGCAGATTAGACACGGTTAGACACTCAAATTATTTCCCTGCATTCCAACACCATACACAAAGTGTTACCATTCGGTAATAATCTGATTATGGATGTAGTCCCCGAGAGAATCGTGATAAGATGTTAAATTTGTATCAGTTTGCACCAGTGAATTTGTGAATAATTTAACTCGTAATTTGTGAATAACTTAACTCGTCTTAGACAGTTGAATAATTTGTCATCCTTTTCCATAGCGGAATTCTGGATTTTGGCGCCCCCCTAAGGCCTGGCGCCCTTGGCGGGGGCCAACCCTGCCAGCCATACGCTACGGCGCTGAGCATATTATTTCTTAAATTTCGTCCGCTAACTAACCAACCATCGTCCTAAGAGCGAATCAGCCAATTCATGTTTAATTCCAGCTTTCATGATAATTAGATATTGTGTGTAGCAGGGTTTTCAATTGTGCTTCTGGTTCTCAAATTCTTCAGCTGAAATACAAAGATAAGTATTTGTTAGCATAACATTATCGTAGCGAATAAGAAATAAAGAAATCTACAGTCAGACCGCATCGTGCTTTCGTGCTGTGCGGTTCTTTTCTCTCTTTGCGGAAGGAAGTTTTTAATACTACCCGAAGCTATTTTAATTTCAACAGTGCTTCTCAGCGCTATTTGTACCCACTGATCCCGTTACGATCTTTGCAAGGACCCGTGCCTTCGTTTTACGTTGGACCCGTTTGCGGAAGTAAAATTCCGACAAGCGGTGGTAATCCTGCAGGGACACCGTTCTGGGAAAAAACCTCTTAGAAGGTCACGTCTCCACGCTCAGCAATGAGTATTAATAAAAACAAGAGGAAGGGGGAGTCTTTGAATTCTCCACTTCCTTCTAAGAAACAAGGTTTCAAGACCGTCCTTCCAAAGCGCGGAAAAAATAGAAGGAAGCTGGAGAATTCAGATATTCCTTCAAACTCTAATGTCGGGAATAATTTTTCTCCTATCGAACTGAGCAATCAGTTCGATTTGGTTAATGATGAAATTGAGCAAATCGAATCTACCTCTAGCCCAGGTGATTCGATCCATGCGAAGAAGCAAAGGATTCCGCCAATTGTGGTATATCTGTTGCCGAGTTTTCTGGCTTTCGGAATGATATTTTGAGTAACCTGCAGGGGATCAAGGTTTGAAAATTTTTATTTCAGATTGCCGGGAAAGGTGACTGTCGCGTTTTGCCGGGATCCTTTGACGATCGCAAACGTTTTTAGTATTTAACTGAGAAGCGGAATAAATTCTTCACATACGACTACAAAACTGAGCGATTGTTCAAAGTCGTTTTGAAAGGTCTCCCCAGTGATGACAAATCACTGGATGAGATTAAATTGAATTTCTCAATTACTTGGATTTTCACCAGTCCAAGTAATTAAGATGAAAAAGAAATCCCATTCTGGTACTTCCCAGAGGGGCATTAAGAATTTTATTTAGTTCATTTTAACAAAAGTGAACTAAATAATATGAAAAGTTTGAAAAGGCCTGTATAATGTCTCATGTCCGTGTTACATGGGAACATTTCCGCAGGCCTGGGGAAATTTCCAAAACCCCACCCAGTGCCGTGGTGCCAAAAGTGGGGTCATGGAACCAAGCATTGTCACATGGATGCTAAATGCATGATTTGTGGTGGAACCTCTCACGCCAAGGACGCATGTCCTGTGAGAGAAGATTCCAATAAATTTAAATGTTCTAATTGTGGGGGCAATCATAAATCCAATTTCTGGGAATGCCCTTCACGCAAAAAAATTTTGAATTCCGTGCAAAATTGATAACGGGAAACTCCAATCGGATCCCAGATTCGACGGGTAGAAATTTTCAAACGCTCAAATTTCGAAAACCGGTTACCGGTCGAGCAATTCATACCCACCACAATTCACAAACAAATTTTGCCGCTCGTCAACGGGTAGCAAGCACTTCAGTAAATTCCAATTTTTCGAATGTACCTACGTATGCAAACATCGCTGCTGGTAGACAAAATTTCTCTTCTCAAAATGAGGTTTATACCCATGTCCCAACGGAAAATAATGGTCATGTTGTCGATTCAGGTAGCATGACTGCTGCCGATTTTGATTTTTTAACTGAACAATTGCATCACATGATTGATGCAATGTTCAAAGCAATTACCATTCCTGAAGCTGTTCAGGTTGGTATAAAGTACACACAAAAAATTGTTATCGGACTCCGTTTCAATGGATCCAAATAATTGTGTGAAAGTTCTAAATTGGAATGCCCGCTCTCTAAAGGGTAAGGAAGATGAATTATTCAACTTCCTTTCAGTTCATAATGTGCATATTGCCATTATAACTGAAACGTATTCAAAACCAGGACTCTCCATTAAAAGAGATCCAAACTATTTTATCTACAGAAATGATCGTCTTGACAGCGCCTGTGGTGGGGTCGCCATTGTCATTAATAGACGTATCAAACATAAATTATATTCTTCGTTTGAAACCAAAGTTTTTGAAACCTTGGGAGTTTCTGTTGAAACAAATTTTGGACAATTTTCCTTCATTGCAGCCTACTTGCCTTTTCAATGCAATGGGCAGCAAAAGAATTTGTTGAAAGCTGATCTCGCAACAAATCAAAATTCTTCGTAATTGGTGACTTCAATGCCAAACACCGTTCATGGAATAATGCTCAAAGCAATTCCAATGGTAAAATTTTATTTGAAGATTGTTCTGCGGGATATTATACTATTCAATATCCCAATGGACCTACTTGTTTTTCTTCCAGTCGAAATCCTTCTACAATTGATTTAGTTTTAACGGATTCAAGTCAGCTGTGTGGCCAATTGGTAACTCATGCTGACTTTGACTCTGATCATCTTCCCTGTGACATTTGAATTCTCACAAGAAGTTATTTTATAATCCAATCAGCTCTACTTTTAATTATCATAGAGCTGATTGGGATTTATATAAAACGTATATCGATAGGAATTTTGATGTTGATATTCCTCTCGATACCAAAAGTGATATTGATAATGCGCTCGTATCTTTGACAAATTTAACTGTCGAAGCCAGAGGCATTGCAATTCCTAAATGTGAAATTAAATTCAACTCCATTATTATTGACGACGATCTTCAGCTACTGATCCGTCTTAAAAATGTGAGAAGAAGTTATTTGGCGAGATTTGTGAGAAGAGAGTTATTTGGCGAGATTTGCAAAATGAAATTAAAAAACGTTTCGCTATTCTGAGAAATACCAACTTTGAGAATAATGTCTCGAAGTTGGATCCTAGTTCGAAACCCTTTTGGAAATTAACAAAAATTCTTAAAAAACCTCAAAAGCCAATTCCAGCGCTTAAAGAGGGAAATAAAATTTTATTAACAAATGGCGAAAAGGCTCCAAAACTTGCTCAGCAGTTTGAGAGTGCCCATAATTTTAGTCTAGGTCTCACTTGTCCAACTGGGGATCAGGTTATACGGAGCTTCGAAGACATTCTCAATCAAAAGAATGTTTTTGCCCCTTCGTTGGGAACTAATTTGGATGAATTGAGATCCATCTAGAAAATTTAGAAATATGAAAGCACCGGGTGATGATGGTATTTTCTACATATTTATCGTAAAACTTCCTGGGAGCTCTTTATCCTTTTTGGTTAATTTATGTAACATTTTTTAATCAATTGGCATTCCTTCCAGATAAATGGAAAAACGCCAAAGTTGTTCCAATTTTGAAGCCGGAAAAAATCCAGCTGATGCTTCTAGTTAATATCGCTTCCAATCAGTTTGCTTTCTTCAATAAGCAAACTGTTTGAAAAGATTATTATTTTAAATAGAATGATGGTTCATATTAATGGACAATTCTATTTTTGCTGATGAACATTTTGGTTTTAGCCATGGGCATTCAAACCACCCATCAGTTATTAAGAGTAACGAATTTAATTCGGCTCAACAAATCTGAAGGATATTCGACTGGAGTTGCTCTTCTTGATATAGAGAAAGCATTTGACAGTGTTTGGCATGAAGGTTTGATTGTAAAATTGATGAATTTTAATTTTCCTCTGTACATCATTAAACTGATCCAAAATTATTTATCAGATTGTTTCACTGCAGGTAAACTATCAGAATTCTAAATCTGATAGATTACCTGTAAGGGCTGGTGTCCCCAAGGCAGCATCATTGGGGCCCATATTGTATAACATTTTACTTCTGACTTACCTGATTTACCACCAGGGTGTCAAAAAATCTTTTGTTTGCAGATGACACAGGTGTCTCAACAAAGGGCGAAACCTTCGTGTCATTTGTAGTAGATTGCAAAAAAGTTTGGATATTTTCCCACTTACTTGCAAAATGGAAAATTTCCTGAATGCTTCCAAAACTCAGCTTATAATTTTCCCACATAAGCCGAGAGCTTTTATTTGAAACCTTCTAGCAGACATATTGTCACTATGAATGGGGTTCCAATTAATTGGTCTAGCGAAGCTAAATATTTAGGACTTCTGCTAGATCAAAAATTAACTTTTAAAAATCACATTGAAGGCCTTCAAGCCAAATGTAACAAATATATTAAGTGCCTATATCCACTTATAAACAGAAAATCAAAACTTTGTCTTAAGAACAAACTTTTGATTTACAAACAATTTTTTAGACCTGCCATGTTGTATGCTGTGCCAATATGGGCTAGTTGCTGCAATACCAGAAAGAAGGCACTCCAGAGGATTCAAAATAAAATTTTGAAAATGGTTCTAAAGTTGCCTCCGTGGTATAGTACCAATGAACTTCATAGAATTTCTAATATTGAGACATTGCAACAAATGTCCAACAACATAATTTCCAATTTTAGACAAAAATCGTTGCAATCTTCTATTGCAACGATTAACTCCTTGTACCCTTAGTATAAAATAGGTTAAGTTTAGTTTAAGTTGAAAACATTGTAATTCCTACATGGTTCAATTCAACCAGAGGAAAAATTCCAACTGCCAGAGGCAATTGAAATGTATTAATAATAACTAAAAAGTAACATAGCAAATAAGGATGATAGTGTTAAGAAAACACGGAACACCTAGTCTAAGAGATGAATGCATGTATTAGATATTTAGCAAATAAAATTAGTTAAAAAAAAAAAAAAAAAAAAAAAAAACTTTACCACTCTGTCAAAGCGCCAAGTTCAGAAAGAGGGGACACCTTCTCCGAATATTTTTAAAGTTGATTTTTGACAGCAATACCAAAAATCGATTGTGTATCAATAACAACAACAATTTACATAGACTGTCACATATCAGTAAAGTTCAATTATATAATTTTGGAGAGACTGTGTGGAAAACCGCGTAAGGTTAATTATTTTTGGCTGTGATACATCGAAAAATGAGGAAAGGGGGACCGTCTTTCCAGTCTCACCTAAGGAATGAGATATTTCTTCTTATTCCACATAGGTATACAAAAGTTGTAAGTGACAATGAAAATGAGGAGTAAGAAGGAGAAGAATGAAGTGCATGTGGAGAAGTAGATGAGCAAAATAAACAGTGAGAGAAGTGAACAAGTGGAAGGAAAGTAGAAGTGAGAAATTAGATGCGTAATGAGTCAGAAAGAAAAAAATGAGAAAAACAAGAATTTAATATAACATATAAGAAGTGGGAAGTGGAAAATTAGAAATAGGGAGTGAATAGTGAGTAATAGGTAATGAAAAGTTACAGTGAAATCTTCATAAGTCGATATTGAATGGATCATCGACTCATGGGAATATCGAGATGTGGAATTGAAAGCTAACTTGGAAAGCTTGGCATTGAACGGGACCATATCAGCAGAAGCCCAACAACATTTTTCACGCATAATTTAGTTTGCATGAATCGACATCTAAGCATCGATTACTATAGTTTGACTTAGGTAAAACGTCCTATCGTTGTGGAGGTATGCCCTAACGTTGCGGTAGTGTTGGGAAATAGTCCATTCTGGATGTAATATCGAGAACAATTGGTGGATCTGTTCAAACCTTTCTTCGAGTTGCTTCTACTGAACACCTCTTTCGGTTTGACGAAATTCTCATACAGTGACTAGAAATCAACATCTTTCCTTTAAAAAATGCGTCCCTTGAGCCTATTATTGCAGAAAAGCAAGATCCCATTAAGCGGTGTGTCACTTCCATAAGAATTACAGACAATACCGCAACAATAGGTATATTGCGGTAGCTTTGTTTTTATGAAGTGATAAAACAAAACAACATAAGTTTAGTACAATTATCTAATATTTACGCAACAAGAGTTAAAGAGCTCCAAGTATTCTACTATTTTCATTAAGCAATGCGAAAAGATAAACAGTTCATTTTTAAAAAGAATTTTTTAATCTAGTTTTTAGTTTAATGCGCTGCTTGATTCCTTCCATAATCGTTTTACTCTTGTTAGTAAGAAATAAAATTAGAAAGCGAAGTAAAGGCGGAATAAAATTACAAGTATGAATCGAAGTGAGGAAAAGAAGCTGAAGTGCATTTTTGTTTTTCTTCTCCTTCTTCCTTATTTTATCCTTTCTCTTTATTATTTCTTTTCTTCCTTTCTTCCTCCTACTTTCTCTCGATTCTTACTTCTTCCTTCCTCACCTTTTCCTTTATCCTTTTTTCTTTCTTCAATATTCCTTGCTTTCTCCCTTGCTTAATTCTTTCTTACTCTAATAATAATTTGATATTTTCCCTACTCGATGAAATAAAATGTAAGTCGATATTCTCTAAATCAGTGGTTCTCAACCTTTTTCTTGAGAGCTTTTGCATTCATTTTCTGAGTTCAGTGCGTGATCTCTCTTGTTTCGGACAGCAGGAACGAGATCGTTGGTTTGGCCGGAAGTGATTGTGGGTTCTGCATTGGTGCGACTGGTAATGAAAAATTAATCAGTTCAGTGCGTGATCTCTCTTGTTTCGACAGCAGAACGATCGCGCGGTCGGCTTGGAAGTATCAGTTCTGCATTGCGCGACCGGTAATGAAAATTAATCAGTTCAGTGCGTGATCTCTCTATGCTCGGAGCAGCAGAACGACTGCGCGGTTTACGGTCAGTTATTGGTGTTCCTGCATTGCGCGAATTGCAATGAAAATTAACTGTTCAGTGCGTGATCTCTCTTGTTTCGGACAGCAGAACGATCGCGCGGTCAGTCAGTTATCAGTTCTGCACGCGGCCGGTAACGAAAATTAATCGTCTTAGTGCGCATCTCTTGTTTCCTGGACAGAACGATCGCGCGGTCGGTCGAAGTATTGCGTTCTGCATTGCGCGACCGGTAATGAAAATTAATCAGTCTAGTGCGTGATCTCTCTTGTTTCCTGACAGGTGCGCAGAACGTGATCGCGCGGTCGGCCGGGGTACGTGTTCTGCATTGCGCGACCGGTAATGAAAATTAATCAGTTCTAGTGCGTGATCTCTCATTTCGGACAGCAGAACGATTGCGCAAGTCGGTCAAGTTATTGCCCAAAATGTACAGCGGCCGGTAAATGAAAATTAATCAGTTCAGTGCGTGATCTCTCTGTTTCCTGGACAGCAGAACGATCGCGCGGTTTGGCCGGAAGTATTGTGTTCTGCATTGCGCGACTGGTAATGGAAATGTACCAATCAGTTCAGTGCGTGATTCTCTTGTTTCTGACAGCAGAACGATCAAAAGGGTCGGCCGAAGTATTGTAATTCTGTACGCGACCGGTAAATGAAAATTAATCAGTTCAGTAAGTGTGATCTCTCTCTTGTTTCGGGATAGCAGAACGATCGCGCGTCATTGGGCCGAAGTATTGTGTTCTGCATTGCGCGGCCGGTACGAAATACAGTTCACCGGTGATCTCTTTGTTTCGACAGCAGAACGGATCACCGCGCGGTCAGCTGAAGCATTGTGGTTCGTATTGCGCGACCGGTAATGAAAATTAATCAGTTCAGTGTGCGTGATCTCTCTTGTTTCGGACAGCAGAACGATTCGCGCGGTCGGTCAGCATTGTGTTCTCTGCATTGCGCGACCGGTACGAAAATTAATCAGTTCAGTGCGTGATCTCTCTTGTTTCGGCTGGCAGGAACGATCGCGCGGTCGGCTGAAGTATTGTGCTCTGCATTGCGCGACCGGTAATGAAAATTAATTCAGTTCTAGTGTGATTCCCTCTGTTTCGGACAGCAGAACGAGATTGCGCGGTCGGCCGAAGTATTGTGTTCTGTGCATTGCGCGTGGCTGGCAATGTGCAAATTAACCGTTCAGTGCGTGATCTCTCTTGGTTTCGACAGCAGAACGATCAGTGCGCGGGTCAGCCGAAGTATTGTGTTCCTGCATTGCAGCGACCGGTAGTCGAAAAATTAATCAAGTTCCAGTGCGTGATCTCTCTTGTTAAGGACAGCAGAACGATCGCGCGGTGTCGGCCGAAGTATTGTGTTCTGTATTGCAGCGACCGGTAATGAAAAATTGAATTCAGTTCGTTAGGTGTGAATCTCTCTTGTTTTGACAGCAGAACGATCGCGCGGTCGGCCGAAGTATTGTAGTTCTGCATTGCGCGGCTGGTAATGAAAAATTAACTGAAGTTCAGTGCGTGATCTCTTGTTTTGGACACAGCAGAACGATCGCGCGGTTTGGCCGGAAGTGATTGTGTTCTGCAACAAAGATTGGTAATGAAAATTAATCAGTTCAGTGCGTGATCTCTGCAGCCGGACAGCAGAATGATTGCGCGGTCGGCCGAAGTATTGTGTTCTGCATTGCGCGGCCGGTAATGAAAATTAATCAGTTCAGTGCGTGATCTCTCTTGTTTCGACAGTAGAACGACTGCGCGTTGGTCGGCCGAAGTATCAGGTTCTGCACAGTGCGGCTGGTAATGAAAATTAATCAGTTCAGTGCGTGATCTCTCTCGGTTTCGATATAGAACGATCGCGCGGCTGGGGCCGAAGTATTGTGTCTCTGTATCAGCGACCGGTAATGAAAATTAATCAGTTCTAGTGCGCGTGATCTCTTGTTTTGACAGCAGAGAACGATCGCGCGGTCGGCTGAAGTATTGTGCCCTGCATTGCGCGACCGGTACGAAAAATTAATCAGTTCTAGTGTGCGTGATCTCTCTTGTTTCTGGATAGCAGAACGATCGCGCGGTCAGCCGAAGTATCAGTGTTCTGTATGCAGCGGCCGGTGGTAATGAAAATTAATCAGTTCAGTACGTGATCTCTTGTATCGGACAGCAGAACGATCGCGCGGTTTGGCCGAAGTGCATTGTGGTTCTGCATTATGCGCGGCCGGTACGAAAATTAATCAGTTCAGTGCGTGATCTCTCTTGTTTCGGACAGTGAACGATCGCGCGGTCGGCTTGAAGTATTGTGTTCCCGTATTGCGCGGCTGGTAAATGAAAAATTAATTCAGTTCCAGTGCGTGATCTCTCTCTTGTTTCGACAGCAGAACGATCGCGCGGTCGGTCAGAAGTATTGTGTTCTTAACAGCGGCCGCAATGAAAATTAACCAGTTCAGTGCGTGATCTCTTCGTTTCGGATAGCAGTAGAACGATCGCGCGGTCGGTCAGTATTGAAGCCCATTGCGCGACCGGTAAAATGGTACCCAACTCAGTTCAGTGCGTGATCTCTCTTTGTTTCTGACAGCAGAACGATCGCGCTATCGAAGTCAGCGCACGTTCCCGGTAACAGCGGCCGGTAATGAAAATTAATTCAGTTCAGAGCGTGATCTCTCTGGTTTCGGACAGCAGAACGAACGATCGCGCATGGTTTGTCAGAAGCTGGGGTTACTGTGTCTGCATTGAAAGCGGCCGGTAATGAAAATTAATCAGTTCAGTGCGTGATCTCTTACTTCGACAGCAGAACACCTGGCTGCCGGGAAGTGGTATTGTGTTCGTATTGGTGCGCGGCCGGTAATGAAAATTACCGTTCAGTGCGTGATTCTCTTTAATTTTCGTGATAGGCAGAACGATCGCGCGGTGCGGTTTTAATAAGTATTACAGTGTTCTGCATTGCAGCGGCTGGTAATGAAAATTTGAACTCAGTTCAGTGCGTGATCTTCTTGTTTCTGGATAGCAGAATGACTGCGTGGTCAGCCGAAGCGCATTGTGCGTTCTGTATTGCGCGACCGGTGTAATGAAAATTAATCAGTTCAGTGGGTGATCTTCTCTGTTTCTGGACAGCAGAACGATCGCGCGGTCGGCTGAAGTATTGTGTTCTGCATTGCAGCGACCGGTAATGAAAACAATTAATCGGTATCAGTGCGTGATCTCTGTTGTTATGGCGACAGCATTGAACGATCGCGCGGTCGACTCAAAAATATTAGTGTTATTTCCTATCCCATAGATCGCATCACTTTACCAAAGTGTGAATCCAGATAAATTATCCTTTTGTAACCAAAAAATGAAATCCTATCCCCAAGACACAATCGTGAGATGCAGAGGTATACTCGGTCTCTAGTAGCAACGAGAGTCGGACCAATAATCTTTCATTCCTTATATGACCAAGTACGTGATCGCATGGCGCCGTTATTGACTGAAAATATTTGAGCTCCAGAAATGAGTACATTGAGAATGGGAACTAAACCAAGCCCCATTCATTGTGTTCTCCTGTACAATTTCGTCGCAAGTTCAGTCAATCACGGAGTAGTTAAATTCAATGAATTGTGTGGTCATAATTTGGCGTTCATGCTCATGCTCATGCCTGAGCTTTTGTAATTCATTTTCAAATGCCCAAGTTTTAGTTTATAAAATTTAATTGCAAACCTGTATTTTGAGTATCCCATCATCCCCATAATTGTGGATGTCCGCAAACAAATGCATGTTTGAATTGTCAGGAAATGATTTTCGTTATCCTTTGTATGAACAGAATATCATACATCAGTCAAAAGGTCGCTTATTGTGTTTTTTTTATAATCGGAGGCTTTGAGCTGAAGGCTCTGGAGCCTCTTGAAAGAGGCTCGGAGTCTCTTGGAAAGAAAGCCTGAGCCTCTTGAAAGAAGGCTCTGAGTTTTTGATAGGAGGCCTGAGCTTTGAAAGGAGGCTTGAGCTCTTGAAAGGAGGCTTCTGAGCTTTTGGAAAGGAAAGGCTTGAGCCTCTGGGAAAGGAGGCTTGAGCTCTTGGACAGGAAGGCCTTCCTGAGTTTTTGACAGAGTGGCTTGAGCTTGAAGGAGGGGCTTCTGAGCCTCTTGAAAGGAGGCCTGAGCCTCTTGAAAGGAGGCTTCTGAGCTCTTGAAAGGAGGCTCTGAGCCTCTTGAAAGGAGGCTCTGAGCCTCTTGAAAGGAGGCTCTGAGCCTCTTGAAAGGAGGCTCTGAGCCTCTTGAAAGGAGGCTCTGAGCCTCTTGAAAGGAGGCTCTGAGCTCTTGAAAGGAGGCTTCTGAGCCTCTTGAAAGGAGGCTTGAGCCTCTTGAAAGGAGGCTTTGAGCCTCTTGAAAGGAGGCTTCTGAGCTCTTGAAAGGAGGCTTCTGAGCCTCTTGAAAGGAGGCTTCTGAGCTCTTGAAAGGAGGCTCTGAGCCTCTTGAAAGGAGGCTTCCAAGCCTCTTTGAAAGGAGGCTCTGAGCTCTTGAAAGGAGGCTCTGAGCCTCTTGAAAGGAGGCTTCTGAGCCTTCTGAAAGGAGGCTTCAAGCCTCTTGAAAGGAGGCTCTGAGCCTCTGAAAGCAGGCTCCTGAGCTCTTTGAAAGGAGAATTTGAGCCTTTGAAAG
>NW_026943098.1:0-29944 GCF_024139115.2 Armigeres subalbatus
TAACGATTTTACGGTGCGAGGTGAGCTTCACCTCGCGCATATCGGTGCGGTGGACGACGACCGGTTTTGGGTTGGTTCAGTTCAGTTTCGGAACTGGGAGGAGGACGATTTTTTTCGCGCTTGAAATCAAATTGAGTTGAGGCTCTTTCCTTTGTGCGAAGTGCTGGTGACAGGGAACGGAGGGCAAGTGGATACGATAAAGAGATGTTTAAATATAATTACGCGGTTGTGACGATGTTGATTTGTTTTTTTAGGTTGCCCTTCTTGAATTGAAATAAAGTTCTGGATTGTGGGAACTGAACGCAGAGTGTAGTTTGATTGAAATTTTCAAATCTGATCCATTCAATGAAAAGTGAAAACCAATCCGTAGCTCAACATTAGGAATCACGATTACGAGGCATACCAAGCTGAAGGAGGTTAGTCAAACCTCGTTACCGGACGAGGAAACTTCCAAATGGAAAATGAGCATAACAGCACATATCAGTATTCGTGTTAGTCGCATAACGTCGCATAACAGAGATTGAACTTATCATTTCATTATCATTTAGTATTCAGCCAATAACTCATTTCAGAGGCGAAATTCCGAAAAGTGTTGTATGGCGGACTTCTAGCGCATATTCCCATCTACAACTTTGTCTAAGGGTACATTGCTGTATGTCTAATATTCACCGCGGGAAACGCTAGTATCATTTTATATACTAAATGATAATAACACTTATTATCATTTAGTATATTGAGTGTTCCTAGCGTTTCACGCTGTTAATATTAGACATAGAGCAATGTACCCTTAGACAAAGCTGTAGAGGGGAATCAGCGCTAGAAGTCCGCCATACAGCACTTTTCGGAATACCGCCTCTGGAATGAGTTATTGGCTGAATACTAAATGATAATGAAATGATAAGTTCAATCCCTGCATAACGTACCACTAGCAACACAGTCTGGTTGGAGGAACTCATCTCTTATTCTTCTTCTTCTTCTATGTCTTTACATTTGATCTTCAACCTGGCCTGCTTTTCAACGCCACCACTTGCTGGAGACTCAAGAAGAAACTCATAGGTTACCAAATTTGTTTGTATACATGAGTGAGGGAACGCCCATAACTGACGTAGCATATTTTGCCCATTTTTAAGTCCCCCTCTCCCATCGTACCGTTTTATCCCAAATTCAGATATTCTCGCCCTATAAATGACGTAGCTTTTTGGTATACTCCTCCCCCCTGCATTAATCATTTTGTATTAAAACGAAAAGTTTGCAACCAGATATTGCATTCACTTTTTTTTAACCCTTATGCGGCCAACAAAAAAAACACACGTCGATGGCCGACAGGGTACCCGTGTTCCACTAAATTGATATTCTCATAACTTCAACAATTTTCAACCGATTTGGATAATTTTGACAGTTTTGGAAACAGAAACTCATATACTTTTTGCCTATTGTCAAGGTTTACAGCTTATGCCCATGGTCATACAAGAAATTTTTGAAATAAGGCTTAAGAGTCTACACGTGTAACCAAAGGCCATTCAGCCAGTTTCAAATATGCTACAAGCTCTTTGCGCTTCTTAGAATTGAAGGTGTTTACAGTATATGATTCGGGTAATGCAAAAATCCCTGAAATGAAGTCTTAGTCATCCGAGAAATCCCTGGAGTAAAGCTTAAAGATCTACTCGCGTAACCAAAGGCCTATTATGCAAATTCAAACACGGTACATGCTCTTTGTGGTACTTAGCATAGAATGCGTTCACAGTATATGTTCCGAGTCATCCAAGAAATCTCTGGAGTAAGGCCTTAAGGTCTACACTCGTAACCATGGGTCTATGGACTTGTCTCAAAAGTGGTACATGCTCTTTGCGCATCTTGAAATCAAATGTGATCACTACATATGTTCTGCGCTATCGAAGAAATCTCTCGGATAAGTCCTCTGGCGCCTTCATTGCATATGTTCATGGTCATCCAAGAAAACCCTGGAAAAGGCCTTAAGATCTACACGCGTAACTAAAGAGGTTTCAGATTTTTTCAAAAGTGTTACATGCCCTTTGTGGTACATAGAATAGATTGCGTCCATTGCATAGGTTCATGGTCATCCAAGAAAACCCTGGAATAGGACTTTAAATCTGCATGGGTACCCAGAGATCTTTTGGCTTGTTTCAAAAGTGGTACATGCCCTTTGTGGTACATAGAAAAGAATACGCCCATTGCATATGTTTATGGTCTTCCAAGAAAATGCTAAAATAGGCCTCAGGATCTTCACACGTAACCTTTCGGATTGTTTCAAAAGTGGCATATGCCCTTTTTAGTACATAAAATAGACCGCTTTCATTGCATATGTTCATGGGTATCCAAGAGAACACTTGAACAATCAGCAAGAACTTCACGCGTAACCAGAGTTCCTTCGGCATAGTTGAATAGTTATACATGCCTTTTATAGTACGTAGAATAGAATGCACCCATTTTAAATGTTCATGGTCATCCAAGAAAACCCTGAAGTAAGGCATAAGGATCTGCACCAGAGATACATCAGCCTGTTTTAAATTTGGTACATGCCTTTGGGGCCCATGAATAAAATGCGTTCATGGCATATGCTAATGGTCATCCTAGAAATTTATGGAGTTAAACTTCTAGGCTTACACGAATATCTAGAGGGTCTTTAAGGTCACTCCTTACGGAATCAAGTTTCAAAAGTGCTCGCGTTTTTCGGGGCACACCAGTCGATATGGAAGTAACGCACAACTGTCAATTTTTGAATTATTTCACGCATGCTGCGACGTAGCAAAGCTAAATCAACAAAAAATACAGTTGTGCGAAGCCTCCGTATCGATTGGTGTGCCCCCGAAAACGCGAGCACTTTGAAACTTGGATTCCGTGAGGAGTGGCCTTAATCTAATTTTAATATGGTACATGATCTTTACGATATTAGCCCGTTTTTTCCCTCACGTTCTCGGCGTGAAGTTGTATCGTTCCAATTTATTTACATTTTGCATTTCCAAAGCATAGACTTCATATTAGTGATATCAATGAAGTTTGTATATTACCTGGAACCAACAACAACAAGACAACAATAACTACTTGGAACGCTAATATATCAAGATGAGGTTCCACATCTTGTTTATTCTTCAATAAACCAATAGCCCAGAGCTAATGACAACAACTTGAACTACTTGAAATGCAAACATATATCAATAGCCTTCCGTTCGTGGGTTGATCTACAGATCATTCCTATATGGAGTTCATAGACTACCTAGTACCATGGCAAAAACAAAAACTACAGCAGACGTTCGATAACTGCAAATCATTTAACTGCAATTCGATAGTTGCAACAGTTTTACAGTTATCGGACCGCTAAACTTCAAACCGATGTCAGACTCAATGACAGCTGCATTGCGCTGCACATTTAGATGCACTTTTCTTGTATTTGACGTTCGATTGACAACCGTTTGACGTCTAGAAGGTGTTGCAGTTATCGAACGGCATTCGATAACTGAAAAGTAAACATTTTGCAGTTATCGAACGGCTACTGTACTAGGAATGCGTATATTTACTCAGATGAGGTTGACCCGATTTTGTCACTCCCAGATTTTGTCTACCCCTGATTTTGCCTAACCCGATTTTATCACGTTTTCGATCCAATTAGCCGCAAACAATAAAGATTTTCATGAAATAACTTTCACTGCCTGTAGCTTATTATGAATCATTTATGAGTACCTGTTGATAAGTTTGTACGTCTCTTCGACAAAAAAAAACGGATTCCATTCACGTATTTTGCCTTGCCTTCATTACGGAGCCCACGACAATGAAAATAACTACTTAAAATACAAACATATACCAAGAAGGAGTCTCACAACTTGCTTATTTTCAAATAACTGCCTCTATTAAGGAGATTGATCCATTGACCTTGACTCTATTTCATAGACTACCTGAAGCTCAAGACAACAACAAGAACTACTTGGAATACAAACATATACAGTCAAACATCCATGAGTCGATGTTCTATGACTCGATGTCGACTCATGGAAGCTAATTATGCCATATTAAAAAATATTTTCTGGGTTACTGCGATGGTCCCTCCAAACAGTTTTTCAAGGATTTCCCATTCCACATCTCGATATTTCTATGAGTCGATGGTCCCTTCAATATCGACTCATGGAGGTTTGACTGTACCAAGATGGGGTCACAAAACTTGTTTATTCTTCGACAACTGCCTCCATTACGGAGATTGATCTAGAGAACTTCGGTGGGATTTGATCCAACGAAACCAGTACGCTAGACAGGTGTTTTTCCCTACTAAGCTACGAAGGACCTCCGTCGTCCTCCGCAGCTTAGCGGGTACTGATGAAACCAAATTCACAGCACCGGGCATGTAGCCGAACTCTCGCAATACATTCTCAGAACTAACTCTCTCATATATGTTTTTGTACAATTCCAACCAAGTAGGATGAGTATTTAGTGTCATCTGGCTCCTACACACTTGCTTCATCACCAACGGCGCTCGATGAAGTAGGGTTGTGTGAGATTGGGCCAGTTGGTCGTCAGATCCCAACTCGACCACATAAGCGAAGAGAGATCGCCTTTCGAGTTCAGTACATTCAAAGTTGATTGCCTATGTTCCGGGTATTGAGCCACCCGGAGTGGAAATTAATTACTATGTCTGAAACTCGATTATGCATATGCACAACATGTAATAGATTAAGTTCGGAAAAGGTATTGGAGGAAAACCGCTACCTTCCGTCCCTCCCAGTTGTTCTTCAATAACTGCATCCGTTACGGAGGTTGATCTACCGACCTTGACTCTATGGAGTTCGTAGACTACCTGGAGCCCACGACAACAACAAGAACTACATGGAATACAAACATATACCAAGAAAGGGTCACGCTACTTGTTTATTCTTCGATAACTGCCTTCATTACGGAGATTGATCCGAAGATCTTGACTGTATGGCGTTCGTAGACTACCTGGAACTCACAACAACAACAAGAAATACATGAAATACAAACATATACCAAGAAGGGGTCACACAACTTGTTTATTCTTCAATAACTGCGTCCATTACGGAGGTGATCCACAGACCTTGAATCTATGGAGTTCGTAGACTACCTGGAGCCCACGACAACAAGAACTACTTGGAATACAAACATATACCAAGAAGAGGTCACAAAATGTTTATTCTTCAATAACTGCCTCCATTACGAAGATTGATCCACAGACCTTGACTCTATGGAGTTCGTAGACTACCTGGAACCAATGACAACAAGAACTACTTAGAATACAAACAAATACCATGAAGGCGTGACACAACTTGTTTATTTTTCAATTACTGCCTCCGTTACCAATGTCGAACCCCATACCTTGACTCTATGGAGTTCGTAGACTACCTGGAGTCCTCGACAACAACAAGAATTACTTGGAATACACACATATACCAAGAAGATGTCACGCAACTTGTTTATTCTTCGCTAACTGCCTCCATTATGGAGATAGATCAGAAGATCTTGACTGTATGGAGTTCGTAGACTACCTGGAACCCACGACAACAACAAGAACTACATGAAATACAAACATATATCAAGAAGGGGTCACACAACTTGTTTATTCTTCAATAACTGCTTCCATTACGGAGTTCGTAGACTACCTGGAGCCAACGACAACAACAAGAACTACTTGGAATACAAACATATATCAAGAAGGGGTCACAAAACTTTTTTATTCTTCAAACGCTGCCTTCGTTACCGAGGTCGATCCCAGACCTTGACTCTATGGAGTTCGTAGACTACCTGGAGTCCTCGACAACAACAAGAACTACTTGGAATATACACATATACCAAGAAGGGGTCACGCAACTTGTTTATTCTTCGATAACTGCCTCCATTACGGAGATTGATCCGAAGACCTTGACTGTATGGAGTTCGTAGACTACCTGGAACTGACGACAACAACAAGAACTGCATGAAAAACAAACATATGCCAAGAAGGGGTCACAAAACATGTTTATTCTTCAATAACTGCGTCCATTACGGAGGTTGATCCACCGACCTTGAATCTATGAAGTTCGTAGACTACCTAGAGCCCACGACAACAACCAGAACTACTTGGAATACAAACATATGCCAAGAAGGGGTCACACAACTTGTTTATTCTTCGATAACTGCCTCCATTACGGAGATTGATCCACAGATCTTGATTCTATGGAGTTCGTAGACTACCTGGAGCCCACAACAACAACAAGAACTACTTTGAATACAAACATATACCAAGAAGGGGTCACGCAACTGGTTTATTCTTCGTTAACTGCCTCCATTACGGAGATTGATCCGAAGACCTTGACTGTATGGAGTTCGTAGACTACCTGGAATCAATGACAGCAACAAGAACTACTTGGAATGCAAACATGTTTTAAGAACAGGTCATTGGATGACCCGAAACATATACTGTGAAAGCATTATATGCTAAGCACCATAAAGAGCATGTACCGTTTTTGAATTTACACGATAGACCTTTGGTTACGTTAGCAGACCATAAGATCTTATTCCAGGGATTTTTTGGGTGACTTAAGCCTTACTCCAGGGATTTCTGGAGACCCTGGAGACCCCTAAGAAGCGCAATGAGCATGATATATACTCGAAACTGGTTGTTAGTCCTTCGGTTACGTGTGTAGACTCTTAAGTCTTACTTCAAAGATTTCTTGTATAACCATGGACAAAAGCTGTAAACCTTGACTATGGGCAAAAAGTATATGAGTTTCTGTTTCCAAAACTGTTAAAATTATCTAAATCGGTTGAAAATTGTTAAAGTTATGAAAATATCAATTTAGTGGAACACGGGTACCCTGTCGGCCATCCACGTGGTAAAAAAAATCAGATGCCCCTCCCCACGTCCCTCCTCACTGTATCAACGTGATTTTCTCACAGATGCTACATTTTATGGAGTTCTTAGATGTCACCGAGTTTCAGCTTTCAGCTTTAAAAATTCATTGAAATATCACCACTTGAATTTGAAAAAGGAACACGGGTACCCCGTCGGCCGCATAAGGGTTAATGAAAACAAAAAAAAAACAATAACAACAAAATTATGTAGAAACATATTTCGAATTTAAATTTTAAAAGAAATTTATAGTGTCAGTCAACTGATAATTATAATTCTTATGCTAAGATAGACCCCTAGGGTAAATGTTTCATTTTGGACCCCTAGAGGAAGGGCTTACGGATATCTGCTTAAATGTATCAAATGGCACGTTTGATATAGGCGGAAATCACACCATTTAAGAGATGGAAGTCTCATTTAAGAAATTGAAATTTGAAATTGGCATCGAAATTCAAGTGTTGATAAATCGCTGAGAATTGTTATTTTCTGAAATGAAAATATTCTTCGTTTTGAACAGTGCAATATATTTAGGACTCCCAAATGTACACATTTTGGATACCCCAAATTTAAATTTCTAATTGACCCTGGTCAATTAAACCGTAGCAAAGTATTATCTTTCGATTGGCATGCATCAATGAGAAGATTCCTGCGTTTTAAGAGCCAGTTCGCGAGAAGCGCGACCCCCTTTCCAAGGGAGGTTGCAACGATGTTCTCCGATTTGGATGAAATTTTCAGGGTTTGTTCATATATGTAAGAGAAGGCATTTTGCAAATTTTCAGATTTTTTCATTGAAGGGAAGTGGGGTAAAACGGCCCTTCAAAAATTATTGTTCAAAAATCGCCAAAACCAAAAAAATGCAATAACTTTGGCAATGAGTGACCGATTTTGTTTAAATTTTGCACGTTTTTTCTACTCAATTAGTACTTTATACCAAGTGGTTAATAGGGTTATAAAGTTGTTTGCTTTAGGAGAAAATTGACTTTTTCGATAAAAAATGGCCGTTTTTCCAAAGGGAATATTTTTCACCAACAGATCTAGGATAAAAAACTGAACCCGTAAGGCAATTAAGGAACTAAAGAGCTTTCATCTCATATATAATGTAGAAGCGCCAACTCAAGAATTTCTAAGAAAATCGCAACACTGTTTATTCAAAAAGAATTCTGCAACACTGTTTATTCAAAAGAAAGTTCGCACAAATTTTGACCCTACTTAAGTTGATGTTTTCCGATCTGGTGAAAACTGTCCAAACTTTTTTGTCTAAGTTTAAATTAAAAATCAGAATTTTCCATTAGGGGAGTGTAGGGTAAAATAGTCCTTTGAAAATAAATGTCAAAAAATACATCATTTTTTATGTGAGTTCTAGCAGAAAATACATAAGTGTAAAAAAACTATTTCTTCTTCCTTTCAATTCATCTATATTTCTCGTCTCAATAGATACTTCGCCGATCTATATTAGATTGCAAACTATTTGCAGAACAATTTTTAACAGAAGTAAAATAGGACCAAAATAAGTGCCTTAAACATTAGCACGTCTTTCGCAAACTGAAACAAAAATGAACGAATTCGGCGAACGTGCTTGTTGATATTTTTTTTGAATAAGCTACAATTAATGTGGGTACCGGTAGTGATGTTGCTTTTACATCTATGCGAAAAAAAAACAATTCATCTTAACGACAAATGAGCAATTTCGGTAAATTGGGTAAAATAGCCTTGTAAAAATAAAATGTCAAAAATTCATAAATTTTTATATGTGAGCTCAAGCAGAATATACATCAAACTTATTGAAACTTTTTTCAATCAAATTATGAGTTTCTGCACATTGCACTGTTTGTTTGCAAGCCAGTTTGTGAGAATCGCAACTCCATTTTATCGATGTTTCAGCATCTGGCTGAAACTTACAAGGTTTATTTCTATATGTAGATGAAACTATTTTGCAAAATATTGGGATGTGGAGAGAGGGGTAAAATAAATCTCCAAATATAAATAATGTTACGAAACAAGATAATCGTAACCACACTTCTTAGATTTGATTATTCCGACCCAACTGGCAACTAATCTAGTGATTTTGCTAGTTTGCTTCGAAATTCTTCCAAGCTTAGTATTTTTATGATTTTTTATCCGTCAACAATTAAATCCTTCACAATCTCTCAATCTCAAAAAATAACGTGAACTAGTCAACTAGTCATGTCATTTCTATAATATTCCGGTGGAGGTATTGTAAACTTAGCGCCGTCTTAAACTCCCGTTCAAAAATATTGTTCCACCAAAATATATTCCCACCAGTTCCTCCATGGTGACGTCTTAATTGCAAAAACGATACATGGTTCAAGAACGACGTAAAGCAAAATCCAATGCTTTAGCCAGTTTCCATCCATTCGGAAGTGAGAACATTTGTTTTTGGTACTTCAACACGGTAGTCTATTCCTCGGTGAAAAAAGCAATAGATAGGTTTCTCAAAAAGAACTGCAAGCTGTTACTACCCAAGTACTATTTCTTAGCAAACCACATCTTATGGTTGGTTGGAAATATGTTCATATAAGGTTATCAAAGATTTCAAAAGAAAAAGGCTGATATTTAAGGCATCCTTTTTACAATCCACTACACAGTTTTGTTGAGGTACTCAAGCACTTTCAGGTGGTGTAAATTAAGCCGAGAATAAAACAGTTTTGTTTGGTAATCTTTTAATTAATTGATTAAGCGATCTACAATTTAATTTTAAGGTTTTTCTCGTATTGTGCAAAATGAATGCAACTTCGTTAAACTTTGGAGTGTTTTTCACACAGTTGAGATAAAATTGTCCAACTCTTGAAAATATATACACCCGATTACAAGCTACAAAAACAAGCCTATGGTAACCTGATGCAAGTAGCTACAAAAGAAAAATATAATCTGAGAAGCAGCTCAAAAAAAAAAATTCTTAACGGCAAATAATGCAATTTCGTAACGTTTAAACATAACTTGTTATGTTTAAACGTTACGAAATTGCATTATTAGCTTTTAAGAATAATTTTTTTTTCGCATAGCTGTAAAAGCAACATCAGTACCGGTACCCACAGTAATTGTAGCTGATTCAAAAAAAATATCAACAAGCATTTTCGTCGAATCCGTTCATTTTTGTTTCAGTTTGCGAAAGACGTGCTAATGTTTAAGGCACTTATTTTGGTCCTATTTTACTTTTGTTAAAAATTGTTCTGCAAATAGTTTGCTATCTAATATAGATCAGCGAAGGATATACGTATCTATTGAGACGAAAAATATAGATGAATTGAAAGGAAGAAGAAACAGTTTTTTTAAACTTATGTATTTTCTGCTTGAACTCACATAAAAAATGATGTATTTTTGACATTTATTTTTAAAGTACTATTTTACCCTACACTCCCCTAATGGAAAATTCTGATTTTTAATTTCAACTTAGACAAAAAAGTTTGGACAGTTTTCATCAGATCAGAAAACATCAACTTAAGTAGGGTCAAAATTTGTGCGAACTTTCTTTTGAATAAACAGTGTTGCAGAAAATTGCGATTTTCTTAGAAATTCTTGAGTTGGCGCTTCTACATTATATATGAGATGAAAGCTCTTTAGTTCCTTAATTTCCTTACGGGTTTAGTTTTTTATCCTAGATCTGTTGGTGAAAAATATTCCCTTTGGAAAAACGGCCATTTTTTATCGAAAAAGTCAATTTTCTCCTAAAGTAAAAAACTTTATAACCATATTAACCACTTGGTATAAAGTACTAATTGAGTAGAAAAAACGTGCAAAATTTAAACAAAATCGGTCACTCATTGCCAAAGTTATTACATTTTTTTGGTTTTGGCGATTTTTGAACAATAATTTTTGAAGGGCCGTTTCACCCCACTTCCCCTTAATGAAAAAATCTGAAAATTTGCTAAATGTCTTCTCTTACATATATGAACAAACCCTGAAAATTTCATCCAAATCGGAGAATATCGATACAAGAGGGGGTCGCGCTTCTCGCGAACTGGCTCTTAAATTCGATATTTCGACAAAAACTTATTGTGTGTGTTCTGAGATTTTCAATTATGTATACCTGGAAGGGAGAGCCAGATACTACACACGAAATCAAAATAAAATTAAACGTCATGACGCAAGCAAATTATCGGTGAGAAAAACATGTCAAAGCAAGCGACGCGAGAAATTACCAATGTTCGTTTTGCGTGTCATCGATGTTTTCGTTAATTTCGTCGAAGCCTGTGCGTGACTTACACGAGTTTAACCCTCTAAGACCCGGGACGAACGGATTTTTTTCAAATGGCTCGCATTCAGCACCTGATCGTTGGAATTCCTCGCGGTTTCGTTTGTGCTCAATGGGAATAGCTATATTTTTGCTCTGATACATTTTCAAATAAAAATTTTTGTTCAGGTCCGAGTTATTGCTAAAAATAAGTGTGCGTGCGCGGGGTGTTTTTCTATAATTCAAACATCTTTTCAATATTCTGGACGTGTTCATGCCCAAAATTTATCAAATCACCCATCAAACCAACCCAAAAAGATATTTGTTAAGATTTTTAGTCGATTCCGATGTTTTCACCATTTGAGTAGGGCAGGATTGACTGAATTCAGGGCCGCATTCAGGGGTTGCAATGGTAGAGTATGGGCTAAAAATTCAATTACAATGAAATTTGCATGAGCATGCGGCTGCACAAATTAAAAAATCAGGAGTTTTAAATATTTAATTTTCAATTGAAATTGACTTTCTGAAATTCTTATCAGGGCCGGATTTAGGGGTCGAAATGGGGGTGACCATGAGCCATATCACCAATTGCAATGAAACTGGGCATGCGACTGCTCAAACTTCATGAAAACACATCAGGAGCTCAAAGAATTCTGTTTGAATTTGAAATTGACCTTCTGTAATTTTGACCAGGGCCGGCTTGAGGGGTCCAAATGGGGAGAGCAAGGGCCATATCACCAAAAGCAATGGAACTGGGCATGCGACTGCTCAAACACCATGGAAACACATCAGGAGCTCAAAGAAATCTGTTTCAAATGGAAATTGATCTTCTGAAATTTCAACCAGGGCCGGATTTAGGAGTGAAAATAGGGAGGGCAGGGGCCATATCACCAATTGCAATGAAGCAGGGCATGCGACTGCTCAAACTTCATGAAAACACATCAGGAGCTCAAAGAATTCTGTTTGAATTTGAAATTGACCTTCTGTAATTTTGACCAGGGCCGGCTTGAGGGGTCCAAATGGGGAGAGCAAGGGCCATATCACCAAAAGCAATGGAACTGGGCATGCGACTGCTCAAACACCATGGAAACACATCAGGAGCTCAAAGAAATCTGTTTCAAATGGAAATTGATCTTCTGAAATTTCAACCAGGGCCGGATTTAGGAGTGAAAATAGGGAGGGCAGGGGCCATATCACCAATTGCAATGAAGCAGGGCATGCGACTGCTCAAACTTCATGAAAACACATCAGGTGCTCAAAGAACTCTGTTTGAATTTGAAATTGACCTTCTGAAATTTTGACCAGGGCCGGCATCATGGGTCCAAATGGGGAGGGCAAAGCAATGAAACTGGGCATGCGACTGCTCAAACACCATGGAAACACATCAGGAGCTCAAAGAAATCTGTTTCAAATGGAAATTGATCTTCTGAAATTTCAACCAGGGCCGGATTTAGGAGTGAAAATGGGGAGGGCAGGGGTCATATCACCAATTGCAATGAAACAGGGCATGCGACTGCTCAAACTTCATGAAAACACATCAGGAGCACAAAGAACTCTGTTTGAATTTGAAATTGACCTTCTGTAATTTTGACCAGGGCCGGCTTGAGGGGTCCAAATGGGGAGAGCAGGGGGCATATCACCAAAAGCAATGGAACTGGGCATGCGACTGCTCAAACACCATGGAAACACATCAGGAGCTCAAAGAAATCTGTTTCAAATGGAAATTGATCTTCGGAAATTTCAACCAGGGCCGGATTTAGGAGTGAAAATGGGGAGGGCAGGGGCCATATCACCAATTGCAATGAAACAGGGCATGCGACTGCTCAAACTTCATGAAAACACATCAGGAGCTCAAAGAATTCTGCTCGAACTTCAAATTGTCTTTCCGAAATTTTGACCAGGACCGGCTTCAGGGGTCCAAATGGGGAGAGCAAAGGCCATATCACCAATAGAAATAAAACTGGGCAGTGGGCATGCGACTGCTCAAACTTCATGAAAACACGTCAGGATCTCAAAGAACTCTGTTTGAATTTGAAATTGACCTTCTGAAATTTCAACCAGGGCCGAATTCAGGGGTGAAAATATGGAGAGCGGGCTGCTTAAACATCATGAAAACACATCAGGAGCTCAAAGTATTCTGATTGAACTTGAAACTGCTTTAATACAAATTTCAGGAATTTCTCCTGAAAATACTCCAGGAATTCGTCTAGAAGTTCCTCCGGGAATTCCTCCAAAAGTTCCTCCAGAAATTTCTCCGGAAGTTCCTCCAGGAAATCCTCCGGAAGTTCCTCCAGGAATTCATCCGAAAGTTCCTCCAGGAATTCCTCCGGAAGTTCCTCTTGGAATTCCTCCGGAAGTTCCTCCAGGAATTCCTCCGGAAGTTCCTCCAGGAATTCCTCCGGAAGTTCCTCCAGGAATTCCTCCGGAAGTTCTTCCAGGAAATCCTCCGGAAAATCCTCCAAGAATTTCTGCCGAAGATCCTCCGGAAGTTCCTTCAGAAATTCCTTCGGAAATCCCTCCAGGAATTCATTCGGAAATTCCTCCAGGAATTCATTCGGAAGTTCCTCCAGGAAATCTTAAAGAAGTTCCTCCGGGAATTCCTCCGCAAGTTCCTTCAGGAATTCCTTCGGAAATTCCTCCAGCAATTCATTCGGAAATTCCTCTAGGAATTCATTCGGAAATTCCTCCAGGAATTCATTCGGAAGTTCCTCCAGGAAATCCTATAGAAGTTCCTCCAGGAATTCCTTCGGAAGTTCCTCCAGGAAACCCTACGGAAGTTCCTCCAGGAATTCCTCCATGAATTCCTCCGGAAGTTCCTCCATGAATTCTTCCGGAAGTTCCTCCATAAATCCCTCGGGAAGTTCCGCCATGAATTCTTCCGGAAGTTCATCCAGCAATTCATCCGGATGTTCCTACAAGAATTTCTCTCGAAGTTCCTCCAGGAATTTCGCGGAAGTTCCTTCAGGAATTCCTTCGGAAGTTTCTCCAGGAATTTCTCCGGAAGTTCCTCCAGGAATTCCTCCGGAAGTTCCTCCATAAATACTTCCGAAAGTTCCTCCAGGAATTCCTCCGGAAGTTCCTCCAGGAATTTTTCCGGAAGTTCCTCCAGGAATTCCTCCGGAAGTTCCTCCAGGAATTCCTCCGGAAGTTCCTCCAGGAATTCCTCCGGAAGTTCCTCCAGGAATTCCTCCGGAAGTTCCTCCAGGAATTCCTCCGGAAGTTCCTCCAGGAATTCCTCCGGAAGTTCCTCCAGGAATTCCTCCGGAAGTTCCTCCAGGAATTCCTCGGAAGTTCCTCCAAGAATTCCTCCAGAAGTTCATTCACGAATTCCTCCAGAAGTTCCTCAGGCAGATCCTCCAGAAGTTTCTCCAGGAATTCCACCGGAAGTTCCTCCAGGAATTCCTCTGGAAGTTCTTTCAGGAATTCCTCCAGGAGTTCCTCCAGGAATTCCTCGGAAGTTCCTCCAGGAATTCCTCCGGAAGTTCCTCCAGGAATTCCTCCGGAAGTTCCTCCAGGAATTCCTCCGGAAGTTCCTCCAGGAATTCCTCCGAAGTTCCTCCAGGAATTCCTCCGGAAGTTCCTCCAGGAATTCCTCGGAAGTTCCTCCAGGAATTCCTCCGGAAGTTCCTCCAGGAATTCCTCGGAAGTTCCTCCAGGAATTCCTCCGGAAGTTCCTCCAGGAATTCCTCCGGAAGTTCCTCCAGGAATTCCTCCGGAAGTTCCTCCAGGAATTCCTCGGAAGTTCCTCCAGGAATTCCTCCGGAAGTTCCTCCAGGAATTCCTCCGGAAGTTCCTCCAGGAATTCCTCCGGAAGTTCCTCCAGGAATTCCTCCGAAGTTCCTCCAGGAATTCCTCGGAAGTTCCTCCAGGAATTCCTCCGGAAGTTCCTCCAGGAATTCCTCCGGAAGTTCCTCCAGGAATTCCTCCGGAAGTTCCTCCAGGAATTCCTCCGGAAGTTCCTCCAGGAATTCCTCCGGAAGTTCCTCCAGGAATTCCTCCGGAAGTTCCTCCAGGAATTCCTCCGGAAGTTCCTCCAGGAATTCCTCCGGAAGTTCCTCCAGGAATTCCTCCGGAAGTTCCTCCAGGAATTCCTCCGGAAGTTCCTCAGGAATTCCTCGGAAGTTCCTCCAGGAATTCCTCCGGAAGTTCCTCCAGGAATTCCTCCAGGAAGTTCCTCCAGGAATTCCTCCCGAAGTTCCTCCAGGAATTCCTCCCGAAGTTCCTCCAGGAATTCCTCCGAAGTTCCTCCAGGAATTCCTCCGGAAGTTCCTCCAGGAATTCCTCCGGAAGTTCCTCCAGGAATTCCTCCGGAAGTTCCTCCAGGAATTCCTCCGGAAGTTCCTACAGGAATTCCTCCAGAAGTTCCTCCAGGAATTCCTCCGGAGATTCCTCAGGAATTCCTCCGGAAGTTCCGCCAGGAATTCCTCCGGTAGTTCCTCCAGGAATTCCTCCGGAAGTTCCTCCAGGAATTCCTCCGGAAGTTCCTCCAGGAATTCCTCCGGAAGTTCCTCGAGGAACTTCCAGAGGAATTCCTGGAGGAACTTCCTGGAGGAACTTCCGGAGGAATTCCTGGAGGAACTTCCGGCGAATTCCTGGAGGAACTTTCGGAAGTATTTATGGAGGAACTTCCGGGAAATTCCTGGAGGAACTTCAAGGGAAATTCTTGCAGGAACATCCGGATGAATTCCTGGAGGAACTTCCGGCGAATTCCTGGAGGAACTTTCGAAAGTATTTTTGGAGGAACTTCTGGAGGAATTCCTGGAGGAACTTCCGAAGGAATTCCTGAAGGAACTTCCGGGAAATTCCTGAAGGAACTTTGAGGGAAATTCTTGTAGGAACATCTGGATGAATTCCTGGAGGAACTTCCGGAGGAATTCATGGCGGAACTTCCCGAGGGATTTATGAAGGAACTTTAGGAGGAATTCATGGAAAAACTTCCGGATGAATTTCTGGAGGAACTTCTATAGGATTTCCTGGAGGAACTTCCGAATGAATTCCTGGAGGAATTTCCGAAAGAATTGCTGGAGGAATTTCTGAATGAATTCCTGAAAGAACTTCCGGAGGAACTTCGGCAGAAATTCTTGGAGGATTTTCCGGAGGATTTCCTGAAAGAACTTCCGGAGGAATTGCTGGAGGAACTTCCGGAGGAATTCCTGGAGGAACTTCCGGAGAAATGCCTGGAGGAACTTCCGGAGGAATTCTTGGAGGAACTTCCGGAGGAACTTCTAGAGGAATTCCTGGAGTATTTTCCGGAGAAATTCCTGAAATTTGTATCAGAGCAGTTTCAAGTTCAATCAGAATACTTTGAGCTCCTGATGTGTTTTCATGATGTTTGAGCAGCCCGCTCTCCATATTTTCACCCTTGAATCCGGCCCTGGTTGAAATTTCAGAAAGTCAATTTCAAATTCAAACAGAGTTCTTTGAGATGCTGATGTGTTTTCATGAAGTTTGAGCAGTCGCATGCCCTGTTTCATTGCAATTGGTGATATGGCCCCTGCCTTCCCAATTTTCACTCCTAAATCCGGCCCTGGTTGAAATTTCAGAAGATCAATTTCCATTTGAAACAGATTTCTTTGAGCTCCTGATGTGTTTCCATGGTGTTTGAGCAGTCGCATGCCCAGTTCCATTGCTTTTGGTGATATGGCCCTTGCTCTCCCCATTTGCACCCCTCAAGCCGGCCTGGTCAAAATTACAGAAGGTCAATTTCAAATTCAAACAGAATTCTTTGATCTCCTGATGTGTTTTCATGAAGTTTGAGCAGTCGCATGCCCAGTTTCATTGCTTTTGGTGATATGGCCCTTGCCCTCCCCATTTGCACCCCTGAAGCCGGCCCTGGTCAAAATTACAGAAGGTCAATTTCAAATTCAAACAGAGTTCTTTGTGCTCCTGATGTGTTTTCATGGTGTTTGAGCAATCGCATGCCCTGTTTCATTGCAATTGGTGATATGGCCCCTGCCCTCCCCATTTTCACTCCTAAATCCGGCCCTGGTTGAAATTTCAGAAGATCAATTTCCATTTGAAACAGATTTCTTTGAGCTCCTGATATGTTTCCATGGTGTTTGAGCAGTCGCATGCCCAGTTCCATTGCTTTTGGTGATATGGCCCTTGCTCTCCCCATTTGGAACCCTCAAGCCGGCCCTGGTCAAAATTACAGAAGGTCAATTTCAAATTCAAACAGAATTCTTTGATCTCCTGATGTGTTTTCATGAAGTTTGAGCAGTCGCATGCCCAGTTTCATTGCAATTGGTGATATGGCTCATGGTCACCCCCATTTCGACCCCTAAATCCGGCCCTGATAAGAATTTCAGAAAGTCAATTTCAATTGAAAATTAAATATTTAAAACTGCTGATTTTTAAATTTGTGCAGCCGCATGCTCATGCAAATTTCATTGTAATTGAATTTTTAGCCCATACTCTACCATTGCAACCCCTGAATGCGGCCCTGAATTCAGTCAATCCTGCCCTACTCAAATGGTGAAAACATCGGAATCGACTAAAAATCTTTACAAATATCTTTTTGGGTTGGTTTGATGGGTGATTTGATAAATTTTGGGCATGAACACGTCCAGAATATTGAAGAGATGTTTGAATTATAGAAAAAATACCCCCGCGCACACTTATTTTTAGCAATAACTCGGACCTGAACAAAAATTTTTATTTGAAAATGTATCAGAGCAAAAATATAGCTATTCCCATTGAGCACAAACGAAACCGCGAGGAATTCCGACGATCAGGTGCTGAATGCGAGCCATTTGAAAAAAATCCGTTCGTCCCGGGTCTTAGAGGGTTAAGAAAACGTTCCGAGTGCGGGCAGTTTAAACATGAAGTGAAGTGAAATATTGCGGCCGGAGCAGTGAGAAGTGTCCGGAATTTAGTTTTTTTTTCGCTTCCCTACGGAGGGAATCACAAGATCCCGGTGGATTAAATTTTGCCGATAAAAATCCGGATGTGGAAATCAAGCCAAGTTCTCGAATATGCAGTGAAAATAAAATACGAATGTCGTTTTAGAAGCTTTCAATTGTTAATGTGCGCGAATGCGTTTTTCGGTTTTCAGGCGCATTTCGAAGAATCCTGTTTTAAAACGTGTGCGAAAAGACGGAAGTTGCAAAGCAAAAATTCTCTTCCAACCATCCATGCTTTCACTGCGAATCCAGATTCAGACGACGATCACTTCACTGATTTTTTCAAATCTCGTCCTCTGTATTCCTCTCCGGCTCTTCAAGATCACAATTACGCAAATTTTGTTACCGTAATTGCGGCTCATTCATATTAACGGGATTCATTTTTAATTTGAACTTCTGGTTCCTCTAAGAGCATCAGGTCTGAAGTGATGTCTGTATGCGTGTATGTACTTGTATGTGTGTGAAGAAAAAATATGAGACACAGTTTTGGTATTTAGCATGATCCGATTTGCTCAAAAGATGTTGCATTCAACGCGGACTGCGACCTAGTTTTTCGACAAAATTTTATTCTACTGCGGTGCCTTGAAATGAATGTGAAGTGTTGGGAATAACTGAATCCATCTCCCTAAAGTGCGATTTTGACCTCTCTTATGTGTTTTTCTCATTACATTTCATAATACACGAGTAAGGCAGGTATACTAGACATATACATATAGGGAGTGAGTGCTAGTAATGGACCCCATGCGTATAATGGATCCCCTGAACAAAACCCAAAATTAAACGCTGGAATCGATCATTTCTTGCAAACTTCCATCGGATGAAGTTGCTTCATATACCAGGACAGCAGTTCCTTATAATTATTATGGACTGGAGAACAGGAAATTAATTAGTTATATTAACTAATTTTTAAATGTAATTACGCTAAAGGGTCCATTAGTAGCACACAATTTATTTATTTATTTATCATCAGACTAAGGCCGGAGTGGCCTGTGCTGCACATAAAAGACTTCTCCATTCAGCTCGGTTCATGGCTGCACTTCGCCAACCACGCAGTCTGCGGAGGGTCCGCAAATCCTCCTCCACCTGATCGATCCACCTTACTCGCTGCTCACCTCGCCTTCTTGTTCCCGTCGGATCGTTGTCGAGAACCATTTTCACCGGATTACTGTCCGACATTCTGGCTACGTGCCCGGCCCACCGCAGTCTTCCGATTTTCGCGGTGTGAACGATGGATGGTTCTCCCAACAGCTGATGCAACTCGTGGTTCATTCGCCTCCTCCACGTACCGTCCACCATTTGCAACCCACCATAGATGGTACGCAACACTTTCCTTTCGAAAACTCCCAGTGCGCGTTGGTCCTCCACGAGCATCGTCCAGGTCTCGTGTCCGTAGAGAACTACCGGTCTTATAAGCGTTTTGTAGATAGTCAGTAGCGTCTTGCGGAGTCCAAAGTACGTACGATTTCCAGCCACTATGCGTCTCCGAATTTCTCTGCTGGTATCGTTATCGGCGGTCACCAGTGAGCCCAAGTACACGAATTCTTCAACCACCTCGATTTCGTCTCCACCGATAGAAACTCGTGGTGGGTGGCTCTGATGACCTCTCTTGAGCCTTTTCCTATCATTTTCTTCGTCTTCGACGTGTTGATGACTAGTCCAATCCTTTTAGCTTCGCTTTTCAGTCTGATGTAGGCTTCCTCCATCCTCTCAAAATTACGTGCCATGATATCAATGTCGTCGGCGAAACCAAATAACTGGACGGACTTCGTGAAAATCGTGCCACTCGTGTCAATCCCTGCCCTTCGTATTACTCCCTCCAAAGCGATGTTGAATAGCAGACACGAAAGACCATCACCTTGCCGTAACCCTCTACGGGTTTCGAAGGGACTCGAGAATGCCCCTGAAACTCGAACTACGCACATCACCCGATCCATCGTCGCCTTGATCAACCGTATCAGTTTATCCGGAAATCCGTTTTCGTGCATTAGCTGCCATAGCTGGTCCCGATCGATTGTATCATATGCGGCTTTGAAGTCGATAAATAGATGATGTGTGGGCACGTTGTATTCGCGGCATTTCTACAATACCTGACGTATGGCGAACACCTGGTCTGTGGTAGAGCGTTCACCCATAAATCCCGCCTGGTACTGCCCCACGAACTCTCTTGCAATTGATGTTAGTCGACGGCATAAAATTTGGGAGAGTACCTTGTAGGCGGCGTTCAGCAATGTGATTGCGCGGTAGTTGCTACAATCTAGCTTATCGCCCTTTTTGTAGAAGGGACACACCTTCCATCCACTCCTGCGGCAGAACCTCATCCTCCCAAACCTTGGTAATCACCCAATGCAGCGCTCTAGCCAGTGCTTCACCACCGTGTTTAAATAGCTCTCCTGGTAGTTGGTCAACTCCAGGGGCTTTGTTGTTTTTCAGCCGGCCGATCTCCTCCTGGATATCCTGGAGATTCGGAGCCGGAAGTCGCATATCCTGCGCGCGTGCTCCTAGGTTCATTACCATACCGCCACCGTTGTCTGCCATATCGCCATTCAGGTGCTCTTCGTGGTGCTGCCGCCACCTTTGGATCACCTCACGCTCGTTCGTAAGAAGGTTCCCGTTTATGTCCTTACACATATCGGGCTGTGGCACGTGGCCCTTACGTGAACGGTTCAACTTCTCATAGAACTTTCGTGTGTTATTAGCGCGGTACAGTTCCTCCGTCTCTTCACGGTCTCGATCTTCCTGCTGGCGCTTTTGCCTCCGGAAAATCGAGTTTTGTCTGTTCCGCGCCCGTTTATACCGTGCCTCGTTCGCCCTCGTGCGGTGTTGCAGCAATCTCGCCCATGCTGCATTCTTCTCCTCAACTAACTGCTCACATTCGCCGTCATCCCGTCGTTTCCCTGATCCGGAGCCACCGTCCCTAGTGCAGCGGTTGCGGTGCTTCCAATGGCGGATCGAATATCTCTCCAGCTATCTTCAAGAGATGCTGCGCCTAGCTGCTCTTCCGTTAGGAGTGCCACTTCCAGCTGCTGCGCGTAGTCTTGGGCTAGTCTACTGTCTTGTAGCCGCCCAATGTTAAGCCGCGGCGGACGACTCCGACGCGTATTGATCACCGTCGAGAGTTTTGAGCGCAGACATACTGCGACTATGTAGTGGTCGGATTCAATATTCGCGCTGCGGTAAGTGCGGACGTTCGTGATGTCGGAGAAGAATTTACCGTCGATTAGAACGTGGTCGATTTGGTTTTCCGTTACTTGATTAAGTGATTTCCATGTGGCCTTGTGGATATTCTTACGGGGGAAGAAAGTGCTTCGGACTACCATTCCGCGGGAGGCTGCAAAGTTTATGCATCGTTGGCCGTTGTCGTTCGATACGGTATGCAGACTATACGGTCCGATGACCGGTCTATACATTACCTCCCTTCCTACATGAGCGTTCATGTCACCGATGACGATTTTGACGTCCCGCAGTGGGCATCCATCGTATGTCTGCTACAGCTGTGCGTAGAACGCTTCTTTCTTGTCGTCGGGTCTCCCTTCGTGTGGGCAGTGCACGTTGATGATGCTATAGTTGAAGAAACGGCCTTTTATCCTCAGCTTGCACATCCGTGCGTTGATTGGGTGCCACCCAATCACGCGTTGGCGCATCTTTCCCAGCACTATGTAGCCGGTTCCCAGCTCGTTGGTGGTGCCACAGCTTTGGTAGAAGGTAGCCGATCGATGCCCGCTTTTCCACACTTTCTGTCCTGTCCAGCAGATTTCCTGCAGCGCTACGACATCGAAGTTGCGGGGATGTATTCATCGTAGATTATCCTATCGCAACCTGCGAAACCTAGCGACTTGCAGTTCCATGTTCCAAGCTTCCAATCGTGATCCTTTCTTCGTCGCCTAGGTCGTTGCCGATTGTATCGAGTCGTATTATCTTCTATGTCGTTCGTAATAGTTGTTTTTAAAGGCGGCTTATTGGGCCTGCGCAAACCTCCTGTCTCGTCGGAGGGCCGTCGTGTCAGGGCTGTTTAGCGTCCCACCTAACACCAGGACTTGGGCTTGTGCGCTTTGAGCGGCACACGGTTGCTTTGGCGGAGCCTACTTGCGGATACATGCAGCTTTTTATAGAGGTTTAACAGGGCCCACTGTCAAACCCCACCACATCCTAGGCAGGCGCCACAACTCGCAGATGGCCTGGGGAGGGATCGTCAAGCCCTTGGACATAGTCCCTGCTGCCCCCGTAGCACACAAGGGGGTCCATAATAGGCACACGGAACATGTGGGAATGGAACATGTAAATCAAGTCAAGGGTCATGGGGTAATCATAATACATATATAAACAAACTGGACGTGTATAGTAAATTTCAGTCGTTAAGGGGTCCTTTGCTAGCACTCACTTCCTAAGTTACTGTGATCAATGTGCTGCTCAAGATGATCTGATATGACATTGAACTTAGACATTTTTAGACATTAAATTTCTAATTTTGGTGACAGAGACAGTTTATCTAAGTTGTTTTCTGTTTGAGTACAAAAAAGAAAATGTTATTACTGTTATTTTTAACTTACAGGGTTGCGAATAAATGGCAAGAACGAGCAAAACAGTGGAAGTCGAATGCATCTTATTGGAAAAGGAAGTTCTCCGCACTTCGCAAGAATATTTCGTTGGTGGGAAAACTCAAATCAATTTTTCGGAAGGATCAAATGGATATTGTCTTAGAAAACGTGAAGAAAGTGAGAAAATGGTCTAACGAAACACTTGTTGAAGGTTTACAGACAAGATTTGCTTGCGGACGCGGGTATGATAAGGTGCGTCAACTACCATATGTCGCATTACCAAGTTACACTTGCTTATTGAGAAAGATCAAATCGTTGCACTTTGATACAGGTATAAACAATACACGAGTTTTTAAATTATCCTATAGATTTGAGGTCTTCGGTTGATACTCATAAAACTGACCACGAGTAGAGTTGTTTAACTTATTATTGATATTCAAAGAAACAAATAGCAAATAGCTATAGCTATAAATGTTTTATATGCCAAACCAATTAATATTAAATGAAAAGAATCGGGGAGTAAGAATGGACCTAAAGAAGGGGCATTGAGGTGAATACCCAAGAGACATTTTGCGCCAAATCGTATTCAGAGTTGGCAGCACCCTCATAAAACTAATATAAGAATTGCAGTTTTACTTTTTGTTTTCGTGGTAGGTGTTTCATATGAATCTAATGCTTTTTAGCTCAGGTCACAAGATAACATAAAAATCTTACATTTACACCATTTTGTTAGATTCATGTTGTATTAAATTTACAGGAATCTTGCACGAAGTCTTCGAATTATTAAAACACAAAGTTAACGCTATGAGTGGAAAAGAGCTGGATTGTGGTTTAATATCTGACGAAATGAGTATCGACGAAGCTGTGGAATACTGCACTAATAACCAAAAGTATTTTGGAACACCAACTTTGCTCCCTAGCAATGAACTGGCCTCACATGCTATGGTTTTCATGTTAGCTGGCGTTCATGTGCGCTGGAAGCAAATCGTCGCTTATGAATTCACAGGCAATTCCATTCCTAAAGGCTGCTTAAAGTCCGTTGTCGATGAAATAATATCGAAGGCGGAGAGCATTGGGCTAAAAGTGCACTTTGTTACATCTGATTGCGGTGCGTCTAATAAAGCTATGTGGAATGACCACGGCGTGAGTACGAAGAAAAGTCTAATCCATAATGATCTGTCGATCGAACATCGTGCTGACGCGAATCGCAGATTAGAATTTGTCCCAGATCCCGTTCATGTTTTTAAAAGCTCTGTCAACGGATGGATATCGAATGCTGTGATCACTTTTCCCTGCATGGTACACTGACAAAAAAAGGTTTGAGTACCAACGAAGTGAACCGAAATCATCTGACATTATTGGTCAAACATGAAGAAAACCAGCGAACCAAAATGGCTCACAGACTGACAGCAGTTGATGTTGATTTTGAGCGATCGAAGGCTTCTAACGTAGATAAGATTAAAGTGAGCAACTCTACTAAATATTGTAACCATTCCGTTGCAGCAGCGTTGAAGGTTTTAGCAAGACTGCGTAGAAAATCTATTTTCTGTCGTTCGGTCCAAACAACGGAAGCCCACACCTCTGCAGTTTAAGAGTCATCTTCGAACCATAACGCTCTCGCAGTATATGCTGGAAGTGAAAAAATCATCATACGATTTTGACGACCGGAAATATCTGTCAGGTTTCATGGATCATTTGAACAGCATCGATCAGCAAACCGTTTCGTCAAAAGCATCTCCGAAAAGTGAAGAAATACTCGATTTCTCGAAAATTGACGTAACTACAATGGCAAAGCAACTTCTCTTGAGTCAAAGTAATGCTGAGGCTAATGCAATATTCCATGTGTGTGGCTATATAATTGGAAGCATTAGTAAAGTTAATACTACGTGCTCTCATTGCCTTCAAGAATGTGTTACGCTAACACCTTATGATAAATGCTTTGGCAAGTTCTCATCTTTGATGGCAAAAGGCAAAGGAAAATTGCATACTTATCCGACAGAAAAAATGTTTCACTTCGTTTTATGCTTGGATTCTATTATCCAGGAACATTTTGCCGATAAATCGTTCATCGACAAAGCTAAAATTGATGTGGCTCGATTATCAATGGAATCCCTACCACTGGAGCTTCCGGACTGCCATAAAATCAAAACTAAGTTGATTAACAGGTTCTTGCAATTCAAAATGAAATCTGACAGGATTCGCAAAGTCAGAAAGCGAAAATTTGATAGCAGAAGCATGCTAAATTAATCTTTGTTGTTTATTTTTTAAATAAAAATTATCTTGTTGTTTGTTTCTTATCTCAAAACAATAGCATTATTTTGTCAACTTGGTTCTCTAGAACTTAAAGCAAAGGATAGCCCCATAAAGTTATCATCATTTTCCATTTTCTTTTTAGCATTTTCCGCTTTTTTTCATTTGTCACACCAAAGAATTTAAATTTTTCAATTTTCCATTTTTCCAATTTTTCGAAAATCTTAGATTTTCAATTTTCTAGTCCAGTTATCAAATTATCCAGTTATCCATTTTAGCATTCTTATATTTATTAATTCTCAATTTTAAAACTTAAAATTTTAAAATCTTTAAATTTTTGAATTTTTAGCTTAAAATTTTGAATTTATATGCTCTTTAATCCTTTAATTTTTAAAATTTCTAATTTCTAAACTCTTTTTTTTTTATTTTAATTTCAAAATTCTTGAATATTGAATTTGTTTGTTTTTAAATCCTTGATATTAAGTTTTTCTAAATTCCTAAAGTTACAAATTTTAAAATTATAATTTTTTTGATTTTTTAAAATATTGAAATTTTTAAACCCCAGAGTTATAAAATTTAGATTTTTTCTAAATTTGTATACTTGAATTTTTAAACTTTTAAGTTATTAAGCTTTTGAATTTTTATCCTATAATTTTTTAAATTTGCAACTTCTTCCTTAACTTTAAAACTTCAAAATTATTATGTTTTTATATTTATATTAAATTTTCATATTTTCACATTTCTAAACTTTTTATATTTTATGAAAACTCATATGTGAATATGTACGTTATGTGGAAGATATTGATTTGGAAAATGTATTGGAACCACTAACCTAGCGGCTACTGAACGAGCTCGAGATTCCCAGGCCGAGTTGTGAAGGCCGACGGAGATCCTTCGTAGCTTAGTTGGTTGAATCACCAGTCTAGCGTACTGTAGGGTCATGGGTTCGAGTCCCATCGAAGGGAAGTGGTTACCTCCAATACATTTTCCAAATCAATATCTTCCACATAACGTACATATTCACATATGAGTTTTCATAACATTGTAAATTAACGTCCAAGTCGGGTGGTTTAATCCCCGGAAATAGGCAATTAACTTTGATTGAACTTTTTATATTTGTTATATTCTGATTTTTCAAACATCCATTTTCCTAACTCTATAATTTTTCAGTTTTCTAATTTTACAATTTTCCAATACACTGGAGTTGATTTTTACACAGGGAATAATTGCTACACTTTTCTCAAGTCGTTTGGTATAAATATCTCAAAAACCTATTGTAAGATATTAGCGCTATTGCCGTTCAAAATCTTTGTGATGCTATTCTACACCCTATCCCGTATTTTCCGGTAAGACGTTGTTCAAAGTAAAAATAGTTTCCCTTCAGAAATCTCACGTCCCTACAGATCCCACAGATGAATCTTACATGTAGGGTAAAGTGCCCAATAGTGGACCCCCAACCAATAGTGGACCCTTCAGCTATTGTTGCATAATTACAGCACAATCTAAACATTTTGCTATGAAATTCCATCGGGAGAACCTACCTTACAGTCCTATGATTTGATTACATGCATTGGAAATGCTATGGAAAGTAAATTTAGATAATTTTTTACAATTTTATAAAAAATAAACACGAGAGTGTCCATTATAGGAATATTTCGGGGGGTCCATAATAGGGAAGAAGAACGTCCCGAAACGGAACATAAAAATCAAATGAAGTGTCGACTATAGGGAAGCAATTTCCTATTATGCACCCCCTGGGGGTCTACTATAGGGCGAATTCAGTCAGCCTTTAAAATGTTAATTTCAACCAATAACGTGGAATATTTGAGTGTTTTATGTATGTATCGTGAAGACGAGATGCAGACCTTGATATGAGATGTCACGCAAAATTAATAATTTGAAAACTTCTACTCTTTATTCCAGGAAGAGCAAAATTTTGCTACTAGAGGGTCCACTATTGGGCATTTTACCCTAATATATAGAATAAATTATTGGGTTTCCAAAAAAGGATCTGAGAATTTCAATTGCAATGATTTTGATAACTGTTAAATCCAATTTCGAGTAAGAAAAAAATTCTTTATCGAAAATAAGGATCGCAATGCGCAATGTTTTGAAATAGCAGGAAGATAGCGAAAACTTTTTTAGAAAATCCGCTATCCATTGATATTCCACTCAAGGGTGTTATGCGTTTCGTTGTTTGAATTCCACTTATAACGGAGTAATAGCACGTAATAGCGTTAGTTACTGTAACTAGCGCTTTGACTTCGTTCTTAGTGGAATTCAAACAACGAACTGTTAAGGATGTAAGAATGTAGGGAATGTAGGAAAACCTTCACACTATTAGTGTACATATTTTGTAATTTTTGCATCATATTTTGTAATTTAGCCTCTGCAGTGAGTTATTTATATATGACTAGTTTATTTGTGGACGCAGTAGCGCCCGTGGCAAGTGTTTTTTTATTCTAACAAAATTTTCAACGTCTGTTGTCTGTGATTTTTTTCATCAAATGCTGTATCTGGTTGTCTAAGGTCGTCACTGGTTTTGTTTTCTACATCTGATAGTAAAAAAGATGAAGTGTCAAATATTTTATTTTTTGTGAGAATTTCCCCGCTTGCTGCGTCTTGTTGGCTAGTCACCGGACAGACAAACAGGGCTATTATATTTATGATGATTACATTCAAACTCAAATTACTATATGATCGAAAACAAACTTGGTTCCGTTACCACTTCCATTACGTTTCCCTTTAGTGTTACGTAATATTTGATCGACCCCTTATTGTATCCGGGATGTCTTACAAAAGCACAGCGGACATCGATGATTTTGAACACACCTTTCTTTTTCTGTTATGTATTTCTTGTCTACTGCATGATTGCGTGGAGTGTCATAGGGTAAGGGAGGTATTTTGGACCACCAGTTCGACGGCTCATATTTTGGACCACTGAGTGCAAATTCCTCTTGGTGGTCCAAAATAAGAGCTCCCGTAAGGGTGGTCCAAAATACATCCTTTACCCTACATCCTAGATCTCTTCTTTTAAAAAATATTTTAGTTATAAGATAAAGATTGTCGCTGTACGGTACATCTTTTGCTGGCGAGGACAGGGTGTAAATGGAAGGAAAATCCAACATGTTTCGGACAGCAGAACAAAGAGAACCGAAGCGACAATCTTTATCTTGTAACTAAATTATCTTTTCTTTTTCTCTATACAATGGACACTAATTTTAAACAAGTTTCACTGTTCGATTACTACAAGCATTTTTTGTTAAGCAACGGTCGTTTCAAATATTGGGAGACAATGTTCAATTTTTGCCTTTCTCGTATACTAAGTATTCGGAAAGGCTATAGAACTGCTCCAAAACCGAACTTTTTATAGAAGGCTCGGAGACCCATAGTGTTATATACCAATCGACTCAGCTCGACGAATTGAGGTGATGTCTGTATGTGTGTATGTATGTGTGTGTGTGTGTGTATGTGTACAAAAATGTGAGACACGTTTTTGGGCATTTATCATTATCCGATTTGCTCGCAACAAGTTGCATTCGACGCGGAATGCAGTCCCATTGGTTCCTATTTAAAATTAGATCGATTGATCTTTGCTCCAATCTGAATTCGAACTCGTGATCTCTTGATCGGGAAGCGGCTACTACACCACAGCACCATCAATACACATAGCATGTGACAAGATACATATAAATATAAATCATCGAATTGGGCATATATTCATTACCTCTCAGCCCTGCCGTCCTGTTTAGTCACGCTTAGTCGACAACTAAGAAGTTTTCCCCTAAAGCAAACTTTTTTTTTGGTCTATTTTAGCTCATTAAAACTCAGATTCGCCTATATGGGTCTCAGTATGATAGTTACTATCAACTGTGTGTACAAAAAATAGTAAACCAACTATGCGTCCAATTTGGGAATCTCGAGCTCGTTCAGTAGCCGCTAGGTTGCGAAGGCCGACGGAGGTCCTTCGTAGCTTAGTTGGTTAAAGCACCAGTCTAGCGTACTGTAGGGTCATGGGTTCGAGTCCCATCGAAGGGAAAGTGGTTACCTCCAATACATTTTCCAAATCAATATCTTCCACATAACGTACATATTCACATATGAGTTTTCATAACATTGTAAATTAACGTCCAAGTCGGGTGGTTTAATCCCCGGAAATAGGCAATTACCTTTGATTGAACTGAATAAATTAAGGTTTATTTTTATTTGTAAATTATTAAACGAATACTGATTGAAGTAATATTCTAAGATAAAAAGTAAATATAAAAACAGAAATGAAACAAACAACATAAAAAAATAAAAAATAGATAAGCAGATGAAAAACAGAAAATAAAAAAAAAGTGTCAGAAAGGTTGGAACACCCTGGTGGGTGAATAACATTGATTTTAGAATAAAATTCTTTTATAAAAAAAGATTTAGAAAAAAATCGTGAAAAAAAAATTTGCTTCGATATAACGTAACCTCGATATAACGTAACGAAAATAAAAATTGAGTTACGTTATATCGAGGTATGACTGTAGTTTTCAAATGATAAAGATTCGAGGCGGTTTGAAGGGTCCAGATCGAACCTGAACAATGGGGAAGTATCGTGTCAAGAGGAAAGCATATGGGGTGCAGTCGAAAAACTGGTTACGCACATATTAAAAGTGTTGCAGGAAAAATGATGTTATGACCCATTCAATCACAAGTCAGATATGGACTATTTGGAATACAAAAATGTTTAATAAACTTATCAATCTCTCCTGAATATCAAAACCTTCGCAGAAGAAACTTATTTAAAATTATCAAATTATTTCAAAGCCCTATTCGAATTCAAAAGGTGTTACTTTACTTGTTTTGAAATGTGTTGAGGGTAATTTTTTATGGAGTAGTTTTTAAACTCCTTTCCACATCACATTTGATTAAATCCGAAATTTAATTTGACTCCTGAGCGGTATTCGTTTAACGCCATTCAAAATATTTTTGATACATTCTGTAATGGATGTAAATGAGGTAAAAACATAAAACAAACATGCATACATTGCAATGTACCTATTCAAAACTGTTTGGGTTATCCAACTCATTTCTAAGTCCTAATTATCACGTAGCAGACCAGACTGGACTTCTGAGAGCCGCAAGCTGAAACATATAATAGAAACCTGCTTCCGAAGGGCACTTCCGCTCCATTTTCGAATAAAGAGAATGTAAAGCAAAAACACATGTGTTTTTCGTT
>NW_026943099.1:0-9288 GCF_024139115.2 Armigeres subalbatus
AGTTAGGGTACAAAAGAACACATCCAATGTTTGCGCCTTCCGGTCCGAAAATCGGATGGTGTCGATGACAAAGGCGTAGTATTGCCAATTCGGAGATGGCGAGTTAGATTCTCGGTCCGGTCTAGGATATTTTCGGAAAGGAAACATTCTTGATTCCTTAGGCATAGTGTATCCATTGTAATTGCCACACACGATACAACTGGAGGACATGCGAATATATAGGTAGCGGCGTGCCTGCAGGAATTCCTCCGAAAACTCCTCTAGGAATTCCTCCGAAAATTCCTCCAGGAATTCTTCCGGAAGATCCTCCGGGAATTCATTCAGAAGTTTCTCCGGGAATTCATTCAGAAGTTTCTCCGGGAATTCTTCCGGAAGTTCCTCGGGGAATTCCTCCAGAAGTTCCTCCGGCAGTTCCTCCGAGAAACTCCTCCGGAAGCTCCCCTGGGAATTCCTCCGGAAGTTCCTCCGGGAATTCCTCCAGAAGTTCCTCCGGAAGTTCCTCCGCACAGTTTTAAAAAAACATGTAAAATTCCGATGGATCGAATGTAACAAAAAGGCTCCGTCATATATGATGGAAAATTGAATGTGTTATGAATTTTACAATACGTTACAAGTTGAGCAGTAAATTTACACGTTTAAAAAACAGAACTGTAAAATTCATATCTGACGTAATTCATGCTAACCACTGTAAAATTACAGTCTGACGGAAGCCACCCTGGGTAGAAATAGAGATAACACAATTCTCCAAAGCTGAAACAACAAACATTCGCAAATGAGCTAACGTAGGTTCTGGCAGGTAAATCTTGTCATCAAGGAATCAGACAAATAAAATTTCATTTTAGAGGAAACTATAATCGAGCCTTCTGACATGACACTGCTTATAACTTAAATTTGAAAATGCCCTTGCTAACCTTAATTAAATCTGGTTTAATTAACCTTCAATAGACTTAGTAAAACATTTTTTGAACTGGATCATTGGTTTGTCAGTCTAATGCTATGTAGCGTCAGTTTACATTAAAATGTTTCAAGTTTAGCTTGGAGAATGTGTGTCATGTTTTAGAAACTCGGGGGTAAGATTTTGATGTTTTTCTCTTAATGATTCAAAAACACTAGAGTAACAATTCAATTGCATTTATTATTAAAAAAAAACGCTAGCCTCGCAAAGATTAAGGCCTATTATTAATACTATTGACATAGTTCCAGTTACAATAAATCGTATTCCACTTATCAGTAATATATCGTAATTTATAGTAGCTTTTTATCATATCTTATATCTTATATAAATTAACTCTTATATCTTATGTAGCGGCTCCGTATTCGGACAATGCTGTGATCACCTTCTGCACCATCCGTTGCTGCTGTCCGATTCTTATGGCATTGGACTTAGAGCCTTTGGCCGGGAAAAACTTTAGCAAATACTCCTGAATTAACTCCAAAAACTTAGCAACCTTCTTGAGGTACATGAAGCCATGAACGTACTGCATACACCTAAGGTCTTGAAATGCGCATATTATATCTTTGGTGCCTTCAGAGAGCCTAGTTTGCTCCGCAAACACATAATATATGGCCGAATCGTTTGCCTCATCTGAAAAAGTTTAATTATATAATTATTTCTCACAATTTGATTATCTAAAACAGACAGTACACGCAACTATATGGCAAGATCATTTACACAAACGTACGGTATTGTTCAAGAAATGGGTGGTAAATGTTATTTGTGAGTGCTAACATCGATTTACAACTGCAAACATACGCTGTTCCATTTCTTGAACTCAATTGAACTCAAATTAAACATTACAATTGACATTTTCAAAACAAAAACCAGTAACAATAATAGTTGGTGGTATCCAATAAGATCAATAAGGCATCTATCGAACACTAATTATTGGACTGTAACTTTTAAGCTTAAATTGATTTTAATTAGGGAATTTAAACAAAGTCTAAACTGTTTCTGCCGTTTAATCAGACTGATTTTCATTGAAAAAGGTAAAAGTTGATAAATGAGTTAAATCTGCAAGAATGTAGTGTAGTTTGTTTGTCTAGTTTATTCTAGTTTATTGGAAGTTTCAGTTTGTTTGCTTAGAATGTTTATAAAATAGTCTTTCTCTCAAGTACGCTTCAACCGCAAGCACCGCATATTGAGATCAACAAATAAAGTATTTGTTTTTTCGTAAAATGTTCAACAATATATCTGCTTATCTGTAGAATTCTTTCTCTTCAATCGATCTTCATTCCTTCTTTAACTTAACCTACTTTTCAACAAGCATTTTCAAAGTTTTTAATTGAAAGCTGCCTATATGTTATATCATAAAATTGTTCTAAACCTACCAACGCAAATCAGTACTGGTCCTGATGATTCATCGTGTATTGCTTCAATGCTGGTGCCAATCTGAAACAAGTGAAAATAATGTTATTTTGATAATAAAAATTCCAGACAAATAAGGTTTACCTCCTTCTTCAAAACGAGATCATCTAATGATTCTCCCACTGCTCTTGCTAAAAAGTAGAATACGTCATAATCGGAGGCTCCTTCATTCAACCTATTAGCTTTTTGGCTGGCCGAGAACTCTATAATCTTTGCTTTTTTTGCGATAAAATAAGTACGTAGAGTATCGATGTCTATCTCAGTCGCTTTCTTGAAGTGATAGCTCAACAAAATCCGTCTTCGCAACACTGGCCACTCTGACAGTATGACCTTAAGTTCCTTTTTCTGATCGAGTTGTGATCTGATGTATCCCTGGGAAACGCTCATAAAATCTTCCGTAAGCAGATTTGGCTCATCTCGCCGTAGTTTGGAAAGAATGTCCTTGGAGCATTGATCCGTCGTAGACTTCCAATATTCTTGCATAGTGCCAGCTCTCCGATACTTTGGCTTATGATTCAACGTTGGTGCTGCTCTTGGCAATGAGTCTAGGCGGTTCAAGTACGTATTTCTGTTTATCATTTTGTGTTTTATTGTCATATGACTTAATCCATTACCAAATCCGTCGTCATCCAGTATTTCCATGCATGGATATTTGTGCAACATTTGTTTTGATACAGTTTCCATGACAGCTGCACTTATATCTGTGTCGATATTCCGTAATTGCTCGACGATGTTGTTCACCAGAGTACTGAGTTCATTTTTTTTAAAACGAATCGTACGTGGGACTGCTGAATTTGGATTTTTTAGTCGATATTCTTGAAGACTGTCAAGGCGAGCCATTTGAGTGTCGGAAATCTTACTCCAATTAATCTCAAACGATCTAAATTTCATCGCGCTAGATGAATGCTTCTTGTTAGATTTTTCGTATCCAGGATTACATCGTTTCGCAGATGTATTCGGTGACGTATTTTCATCTTGATCGTTCTCAATTGAAGCAGTGCGTTGATCGTAGCTAATCGATGATGAGGGAGGCATACTTATCGCCGAAGTTGTTATGACTGGTTGCTCTGCTACATTTGGATCAGGGTCTTCTGCGCCCATGTCAGAAACTAGCTGTGTAGCTATATCATCAGTTACTGGAGCGTCCACGTTTGACTCGGATACAATCGTCAATAAGTTCGATGAAAACTCGAACGGTTGAAGTAGATTATACTCGATTTTTTCTGTTCCTGCGGTATCCTCCCGTGCGACAACAATGCCTTCCGGGGCGACAATGTTTTCATGTGCTACAAAGAGATCCTGAGAAGTCATAATATCTCCTCGTAAAGCTGTCGACGAACCTAAAAATATGGAATGATATATCTAAATAACTTGAATTTTATAATACAGTGTTTAGGTGGGTTTAGGGGGAGGTGGGTACGAAGGCCCGAAGTGTGACAAACCATACCAAAATTTTAAGTGATTTATACAAAAATTGTGACATAGGGGGGAAGGGGTTTGAAAATGGCCAATTTTTGCGTTACGTAATTAATGGATCTTCCCTACCAGAATGTAAAATATGTGTCGTAGATCAGCGGTTCTCAACTACCCCAGGTTCCCCCTGCGGGTACCTTCGCTGGCCCTAGGGGGTACCTCGGACAACAATGCGTAATGGCTGACATATTACAATTTCAATCAAAATTCATTGATGAAGTTTTGATAAGTGTATTTTATATTTCAAAAATTTATATTGTACATAATATGTAATGCGATCAATAAATCCCAATTGAATCCTGCCTTCCACAACCAGCACAATGTATGAAGGGCTGCGGAACAAAAGATCAAACGGACAAAACGTCGAATGAACAAAATCTTTTTTTTTCACTAAAACTGGGTTGCTTCGTTGCAAGAGGATTAGAAGCATCTTTTTACGCCTCTCGAAAGTCTTTTTCCAAGCAGTACGAAGGCTTCCTTTCAAGAGGCTCGGAAGCCTCCTCTCAAGAGGCTCGGAAGCCTCCTCTCAAGAGGCTCGGAAGCCTCCTCTCAAGAGGCTCGGAAGCCTCCTCTCAAGAGGCTCGGAAGCCTCCTCTCAAGGGGCTCGGAAGCCTTCTCCCAAGAGGCTCGGAAGCCTACTTTCAAGAGGCTCGGAAGCCTCCTCTCAAGAGGCCTGTAAGCCTCCTCTCAAGAGGCTCTGGAAGCCTCCTCAAGAGGCCTGGAAGCCTCCTCTCAAGAGGCCTGGAAGCCTCCTCAAGAGGCCTGGAAGCCTCCTCCTCAAGAGGCCTGGAAGCCTCCTCTCAAGAGGCCTGAAGCCTCCTCTCAAGAGGCTCAGGCCTCCTCTCAAGAGGCCTGAAGCCTCCTCTCAAGAGGCCCGGAAGCCTCCTCCTCAAGAGGCTCGAAGCCTCCTCCTCAAGAGGCCTGGAAGCCTCCTCAAGAGGCCTGGAAGCCTCCTCTCAAGAGGCTCAGAAGCCTCCTCAAGAGGCCTGAAGCCTCCTCTCAAGAGGCTGGAAGCCTCCTCTCAAGAGGCCTGGAAGCCTCCTCTCAAGAAGCCTGGAAGCCTCCTCTCAAGAGGCCTGGAAGCCTCCTCTCAAGAGGCCTGGAAGCCTCCTCTCAAGAGGCCTGGAAGCCTCCTCTCAAGAGGCCTGGAAGCCTCCTCTCAAGAGGCCTGGAAGCCTCCTCTCAAGAGGCCTGGAAGCCTCCTCTCAAGAGGCCTGGAAGCCTCCTCTCAAGAGGCTCGGAAGCCTCCTCTCAAGAGGCTCGGAAGCCTCATCTCAAGAGGCCTGGAAGCCTCCTCTCAAGAGGCCTGAAGCCTCCTCTCAAGAGGCTCGGAAGCCTCCTCTCAAGAGGCTCGGAAGCCTCCTCTCAAGAGGCCTGGAAGCCTCCTCTCAAGAGGCTCTGGAAGCCTCCTCTCAAGAGGCCTGGAAGCCTCCTCTCAAGAGGCCTGGAAGCCTCCTCTCAAGAGGCCTGGAAGCCTCCTCTCAAGAGGCCTCGGAAGCCTCCTCACAAGAGGCCTGGAAGCCTCCTCTCAAGAGGCTCGGAAGCCTCCTCTCAAGAAGCCTGGAAGCCTCCTCTCAAGAGGCCTGGAAGCCTCCTCTCAAGAGGCCTGGAAGCCTCCTCTCAAGGGGCCCGGAACCCCCCTCTCAAGAGGCTCGGAAGCCTCCTCTCAAGGGGCTCGGAAGCCTTCTCCCAAGAGGCTCGGAAGCCTACTTTCAAGAGGCTCGGAAGCCTCCTGTCAAGAAACCTCTTTTCAAGAGGTTCGGAAGCCTCCTTTCAAGTGGTTAGGTTGCCTTCTTTCAAGAGGCTCGTAAGCCTGCTTTCAAGAGGCTCGGAAGTCTACTTTCAAGTGGTTCGGAACCCTTCTTTCAAGAGGCTCGGCAGCCTCCTTTCAAGAGGCTCGGAAGCCTCGCTTTAAGAAGCTCAGAATTCTTCTTTCAATAGGCTTGGAAGCATACTATCAAGAGGCTCAGAAGCGTTCTTTCAAGATGCAACGGAAGCTTCCTTTCAAGTGGCTCGAAAACCGCCTTCAAGAGGCTCGGAAGCCTCTCTACAAGAGGCTAAGAAGCATACTATCAAGAGGCTCAGAAGCGTTCTTTCAAGATGCAACGGAAGCTTCCTTTCAAGTGGCTCGAAAACCGCCTTCAAGAGGCTCGGAAGCCTCTCTACAAGAGGCTAAGAAGCCTCTAATAAAGAGGCGCGGAAGCCTACTCTAAAGAGACTCAAAAGCTTAAAGGATCTTCCCTTCAAAGGGCTCGGAATTATATTTTCAAGAGGATTGGAAGCCTACTTTCTAGAGGGGGTACCTCAAATCATGCTAAAGTTCGAAGGGGTACCTCTCAAGAAAAAGGTTGAGAACTGCTGTCGTAGATAATCAAAAACATACATAGTGAAGCGATGTAGTCATATCTGACGACCTTAAGACATTATATCCAGATAAAAAAGATTAATCCCTATAGCAGCAATGGTGCCTTCTCATGCGTTATTAACAAGTATTTTGTTAACCATCTTGGCTGCGCATACCCACACCCAGGGATTGAATCCAAAAGAGAATGACAAAATCTCTCACTTATCACCTCTGTATACTTTTACTAATGTGACCAGATGCATTTTTCAACTTCGTTTTACAAATTTATTACAATTCATACATCCTCGGTGGGAGCAGCCTATCGGATTTTGTTTTTTCGCACTCAGTGTGTCTACTTATCTGTGAAAATAAAATCATTCTTGGAGCTTTACATTGATTTCCAGGTAAACACAAACTTGCCATATACAATTTTTTGCATACAAATAATCGATTCAAACAAATAAATATTGCGAAAATCATTTTTTCAAAAGAAATTATTGGTGACCTCACAAAAATAATTCTCGTAAATTACTTAAGAAATTCCTCCAGGAATTTCTTCAAAAACTCGACCATAAATTACTTCAGCTATTCAAAACAAATAACCCTTCAGGGATTTCTCAGGAAATGATTCCAGAAATTCCTTCAAAAAGGTAATTCTAAGAATTGTTTCAGAATTACCCAGTGCTGCAAAGTGTCACCGTACAAGTCACGCAAAGCGTGACAATAACAAAATCCAGGTCATGTGTCAAGTACTCAATTGTGATGCTCAATGTGGATCTCACATGCTTGGTGTAACGATCACCATGAAAGTGACATTTTAGCAACTAGCGCTTGGTCACTCACCATGTCTTCACTTCTTCTGCCTGTGATCACCAGCATGAATGATAGGAAAACTTTCCTGATGTTGTGGTTGTCATATCCATGTCATCTTGACTATCGTGATGATCACTTGACCTATGCGGTGTTTGGTTCGAAATCAACGCTCGACAGCAATGGAATAATCCACTTAGCGGAATTAATGGATTTTTGCTGTGATAAAAATGCATGAAGCCAAAATAGAATTTTTGGGAACATTTAAGTGTTCTTATTGTTTATATTGACTTTTTGTGCAATATTTTAAGAGGTGCTATTAAAAGAAAAGTACATACATAGTTTTTCCAAATTTGATCCAGACTATCTTTTGAAAAAGGCCAAATTTTTTTTATTGATTTTTTCAAATGGATACAATTAAAAAACGACGCATCCTACAAAAAAATGTTGTATGGGTGACTATCGCAAAATCAGTCAAAGTTTCTAATAAAGATATCGGAAACAATTCAAATTGAGCCCTACACTGAAAAAAAATCAGTTTCAACAGTTTCAAAAATTAAAACTCGATTTGCGAAAAAATGCTTTTTTTGATTTGTATGAAATTGTGTCTCAAGATAGGTGATTATGTTCCCTACCAACCGTCCATACATCGCAAGCTTGACACTTTTAAGGGAAAAAAGTTTTTCTAACAAAAATTTTTTCTTGTCGGAATTGATTTTTTTTCTCAGTGTCAAGGAGTGCCAGTGGATTTAAAATATACATACATATATTTAAACATTCCTGTACAGTCAAGCAGAGTACAATATTTAGGTCGTGACTAATCGCAACGGATAAAAATACACTGAAAATAATTTCGACAAGAAAAGTTTTTGTTAGAAAAACTTTTTTTCCTTCAAAGTGCCCAGCTTGCGATGTATGGACGGTTGGTAGGGAACATAATCACCTATCTTGAGACACAATTTCATACAAATCAAAAAAAGCGTTTTTTCGCAAATCGAGTTTTAATTTTTGAAACTGTTGAAACTGATTTTTTTCAGTGTAGGGCTCAATTTGAATTGTTTCCGATATCTTTATTAGAAACTTTGACTGATTTTGCGATAGTCACCCATACAACATTTTTTTGTAGGATGCGTCGTTTTTTGATTGTATCCATTTGAAAAAATCAATAAAAAAAATTTGGCCTTTTTCAAAAGATAGTCTGGATCAAATTGGTAAAAACTTAGTTAGAGCCATTCACAAATACGGCCCATACAAATTTCAGAACCCTCCCATACAAAATACGTTACGAGAGGGTGGGTGGGGGCTTTCAGCCCCCAGGTCCATTTTAGCGTTATGTAATTTGTGAATGAACCCTTAATTTAATGTATTGATTTATCCAATTTATCAATTAAAAACGACGTCAGTCCAATCAAACGACAACAAAATCAATCAATGCCGGTGCTCACCTGCACTTTTGACAGCTGACCGACCTGATGCTCTTTATGGCTCTCAGCTTGTGGTTGTCAATCTGGGTGTCACGCTTACCGAAGGTACTCACGTGTCAGCTTCTACATGTCACGATGCGCTTGCAGTGATTGTCAGTAAAGAACATCGTTTAAAAGCGTGGTGGTTTTTGTTTTCATATCTGATCATCTGGTGATGGTCACGACATTTTGCAAGACTGGAATTACCCCCAGGAATTCCTTCAGGATTTCATTCGGGAAAATCTTTACAAAAACTTTAGAAAACACCTTAACACATCTTTCAGGACGACTTTTTTATATGGATTTAACGTACAGATTTGGGTTTTTCCGCTCGATCATATTAAAACTAGTATAGAAGAACTAAGAAGGTGTTGAAATATTTTTGTCGGATGTGCTAGGCCGTCCAAACTGTTCTGGAGTTATATCATCGAATGCATAAGAGAATATCTATACACAGAGCAAAAAAGTTGGGATTTCTACATTTTCTACTTTGCATTTCAAGAGTAAGAGAAAATTGGTATTTTGATGGTTTTTTGATATAATGCTTGAATTAAATGCAAATTATTTGAACCCAGTTATTGTTACACAGCAAAAAAATGTGTAATGTGTGTCGACGTAATAGCAGCGACTTACTAAAATTCCAGATGTAATCAAAACATTAATATGCAAAATAACGTTGATTCAATGTAATATCACATCTCTCTTCAAATCACACAGAACATATATCATCGTTTCGCATTACATAAAACCTGTGCAATACTAACTACTGATAGCATTCAAAATTACATAAAAATAAATGCAACCCATCGATTCTATTTGTTTTGTGTTAATAT
>NW_026943100.1:0-4630 GCF_024139115.2 Armigeres subalbatus
TAAAAGCGAAAAAACCCACAACAGGGATAAAAGCTTTGTACACACGCACTCCGAGAATAAAACGACGTACCCAGTAAAGGGAGGTTTGAAGATGAGAAGCCATGCCTGTTCTGTAGGAAAGTTGGCCACCGCTTGAAAAATTGTAACGAAATTCCAGCAACTCTCGGTCGACGAACGTTGGAAAAACATACAAATGTTGAAAGTGTGCCGCAGCTGTCTCAACCCCACGGTCGCCGTACTTGCAGAGTCTCGAGCCGATGTGGAATCAACGGTTGCGAATTCCGTCATCATCCATTACTCCATGGTAAGCCTGAAGTAGCGCTTAAACCGCTTGTTTCGGCAACTGAAAATCACGTTTACCACCACTGCGGACAATCAATTCTATTCCGAATCGTCCCGGTAACACTGCACGGAAAGTCCAAGTCTGTTACCGTGTTCGCCTTCTTGGATGAAGGTTCTTCTTCGACATTGATCGAACGAAGTCTGGTTCAAGAACTGGAAGTTGAAGGACCGACAGTCCCACTATGCCTGCGATGGACCGCTAATATGACGAGGACAGAGGATGAGTCGCAGATCGTTTCAATGGAAGTGTCCGAAATGGGTCGGAATAAACGGTTTCAGCTCAAGAACGTGCGCACTGTAGACTGCCTGAATTTACCTTCCCAAACCTTGCGCTTTGCCGAACTGCAAGAAGATCATCATCATTTGAAGGGCCTGCCTGTTCGAAGTTACGAGGACGTCACACCAAAGCTGTTAGTTGGCCTACGAAATCTGCAACTAGCTGTTCCGCAGAAGATCAAAGAGGGAAATAGCGGCGTTGTAGCTGCGAAAACTCGCTTAGGATGGTGCGTTTACGGAAGCCTGGACAAATCAAGGGACGCAGATGAGTTCAGTTACCATGTGTGCGAGTGCGAAGCCGATGAGAGGCTGGATTATATGATGAAAGATTATTTTAACGCCGAAGAATTTCCAGCTGGATCCCTGGGAATGCTAGAGTCTAGGGAAGAAGCGAGGGCTAGACGAATAATGGAGGAAACAACGCGTAGGATTGATAATCGCTTCGAGACTGGTCTGCTGTGGAGATCCGACTTCGTAGAACTACCCGACAGTTATCCCATGGCTCTTCGACGTTTAGAGTGTCTTGAGAGGCGAATGGCACGAGACCCGCTCCTCAAGGAAAACATCCACCGTCAAATTAGCGAATACCAGGGAGAAAGGGTATGCCCATCGAGCGACCAAAAGTGAGCTGTTGAAAGCTGATCCTAGACGGATATGGTATTTGCCACTAGGTGCTGTTTGTAATCCAAAAAGCCGGGAAAGACTCGATTAATATGGGATGCAGCAGCAAAGGTCGATGGTGTATGTTTGAACTCCGCTCTTTTACCTGGGCCCGACCTACTTGTTCCACTTCCATCCGTGCAGTTTCGCTTCCGACAGTATCCGGTGGCGGTGTGCGGTGACATCAGAGAGATGTTTCACCAAGCGAGAGTTATAGAACGAGATCATCCGGCACAGAGTTTTCTTTTGCGTGATAATCCTAAAGATGAGCCCACCGTTTAATTATGGACGTCCTCACCTTTGGAGCCACAAGTTCCCCGTCATCCGCTCAATTGGTAAAACCGCAATGCGGATGAATTTGCCGATCGGTATCCACGAGCATCAGAGGCGATTCGTAAGTGCCACTATGTTGACGATTACCTGGATAGCTTTGAGTCGATCGACGAGGCGAAAGCGGTAGCAGGCGAAGTTAGGTGGATCCACTCAAAGGGCGGATTTGAATTGAGAAATTGGGCGTCGAACCAACAAGGCGTCCTGGGTATCTAGGAGAAACACCAAAGCAAGACGTCAAGGACCTCGCCTTGAAAACTGATACTGAACGCGTTTTGGGAAGGCTATGGCATACGGAAGAAGATGTTTGAAATTTTCTATGACGTTCCGAGAGGAAATCGCAACGCTTATCAACACCGGTGCAAGGCCAACGAAGCGTCAAGTATTAAAGTGCATAATGAGCCTCTTCGACCCTTTAGGCCTGCTGGCTGGTGTACTCGTTCATGGGAAGATAATGATGCAGGACATCTGGAGGAGTGCGATTAAGTGGGATGAATGCATTGATGACCAAATCTACGAGAAATGGGCGAAGTGGGTTGAGTTGCTGGTACTAGTTAACGAAGTCCGAGTTCCACGGTGCTACTTCGATAAAGCGAGCGCCGATATCTACGATACTTTGGATGCCCACGTTTTCGTGGATGCAAGCGAAGCAGCATATTCCGCTTTGATATACTTTCGTGTTATTGGATCAGAAGGGTAGCTGAATGCGCTTTGGTATCGGCCAAAACAAAAGTTGCTCCGTTGAAATACGTATCGATCCCTCGATTGGAGTTGATGGCTGCAGTTCTAGGAGTACGACTTCTTGCATTCGTGCGTGAAAATCATACCGTCAAGATCAATCGTTGCATCTACTGGTCTGACTCTGAAGTAACGTTGGCGTGGATTCGGTCGGAACATCGGAAATACCGTCCATTTGTAGCATGCCGCGTGGGAGAGATCTTATCAGCGACCAGCGTCAAAGAATGGAGATACGTCCCGAGCAAACTCAACGTCGCCGACGATGCTACGAAGTGGAGTGTTGAATCATGCCCCAAACTATCGGGCCGCTGGTTTAATGGACCACAGTTTTACGACAGTCCGAGATAATGTGGCCTAAACAGAAAAACATCGATACTACGAATGAGGAGCTTCGAGCGTGTTTCCTGCACCAAGATGTATCAACACTGCGCAGTCCTATAAAGTTTGAACGGTTTTCCAAATGGGGTCGACTCTTGCGAACAACTGCCTACGTTATACGATTCATCTCAAAATTAAGGCGCAAAAGAAATAACCGAAAACTGCTCTAATTCGAACCTGAAGACTGAAGAACTTACAAGCAAGCAAGAGGTGATGATCTGGAAGCTGGTTCAAGCGGAGTCCTATGGTGACGAAGTGATAGTCCTTTCCAAGAATAAGAAGCTCCCGAGCGATAAACAACTGGGACTTGAGAAAACAAGCCAACTATGGAATCTAACGCCAATAATGGATGACAAAGGCGTACTAAGAGTGGACGGGCGCATTGCCGCGGCAAGAGTATTGGCTGTCGACGTTAAGTTTCCTATAATACTACCGAGGAAGCATCACGTTTCCTTCTGCTTCTCGACGATTACCATAGGAGATTGCTACATGGAAATTATTATAAACTGTAGTCAACGAAGTGAGTCAACGTTTTCACATTCCCAGACTACGAACAACGGCGCGAAGTGTGGCAGGTCGCTATCAGTGGTGCAAAGTATACAAAGCTCGTCCGGTGGTTCCAATGATGGGTCCACTTCCCGCCGCTCGTCTGTCACCAGGTGTGCGCCTGTTTAGTTATGTTGGCATCGACTATTTCGGGCCAATCTTAGTGAAAGTAGGTCGCGCCGCAGCAAAAAGATGGATTTGTTTGATAACGTGTTTAACAATACGTGCTGTACACGTTGAAGTAGCTTTCGACCTTTCGACCAAATCCTGCATCGCATGTATCCGCCGTTTTGTTTGCCGACGAGGAAGCGCCAGTTGAAATATATTCCGACAATGGTCGGAACTTTACCGGAGCGGATCGCGTGTTACGGGACCAAATCGAGAACATCGAGCTAAAATGCAGCGACGACCTTCACGAATACGACGACGAAGTGGTTGTTCATACCGCCATCTGCTCCCCACATGGGAGGATCGTGGGAACGCATGGTGCGCTCCATCAAGAATGCTATGACTACCATGCCTCAGAACGAAAAGCTAGACGATGAAGGATTACAGACCCTTATAGTGGAGGCAGAAGCGGTAGTTAACTCTCGTCCACTGACTTACTTACCGCTGGATTCAGCAGAACAAGAGGCGCTAACGCCCAACCACTTCATCCTAGGCAGTTCAACTGGGTACACACAACCTACAGCGAAGTTGGAAGATGGCGTAAACTGGCTCGAGGATCCTGGAGCTTGATTCAACGCCGCATTGACCACTTTTGGAGGCGTTGGGTACTGGAGTATTTGCCGACACTTACAAGGCGTGTGAAGTGGATGCAAGAAACGAAGCCGGTACAGCCTGAAGATCTGGTGATCGTAATCGATGAGTCAAAAAAAAATGGCTGGGTACGTGGACGTATCCTGGATGTAATCGCAGGCAGGGACGGACGGAGGCCGGTGTCCAAAGTAGCAGTACTCGATGTAGCTGACCTTGCAGTGGAGGATCCTACCGGTCCTCACGGGGAGGGGGATGTTGCTACGACTGCCATACCGGCAACCCGGCGCGCCACGCTTGCACCGAAGTATATTGATACTCGTTGATGCTGTGTTGATCAGTACTATAGTAGGTACAATACATGTACATGAACTCATATTATACAGGCTATAAATGAAATCGATTGTTGACATAAGGATAAACCACACTATATTTTGATTTCTATTAATTAGTTAGTTCATGCTTGAAATCGTAAGTAATTCCTATAAAACATTACAAAACATAGCCGTTAATCATGTATATTATTTAGGAATATTCAAAGTTTTCCGTTAAAACCTCAAAAGAGACCATAGCAGTGGGAAAACTATTCGCATTATCTGGTAGG
>NW_026943101.1:0-2987 GCF_024139115.2 Armigeres subalbatus
CTATTTTTTTTAGTCGTGTCTCCGATCCACATTTTCAAGGCCTTCAAAAAATAAAATTGAACGCAATTATGCGTCTTTTGGTCGGTCTTAAATAACATAATATTACACGACTTTATCTAATGTGTACATACTTCGCCTTCAATAGCTCCATATTACTACGTTTCATTTAAATACTGGTACCATTGCTGCTGATCCAAGTACGGTAAATTACAACCAGAATTCCGGGAAAATACAACAAACTACCACCCTTCTCCACTCACTCCCAGTTACATCACTGCCACAACTGTGTCCAATCTTGCGCTTTATCGGGTCGTTCGGTAGCTGTAGAGCTTGACTGCGCTATTGCCAATATCAACTTCGGGGGCGTTAGAGACAAAACTTGACGCTGACAAGGGACCAACAGCAATGAGCTTCCCAGTTGTTGAATCACTTTTATTAATTTCCTGTTCGAGATTCCTTCTGCGCTGCGTTCCGCAAGCGGGAAGTTGTTGAAGGCAAGATTGTTGCAGAAGACTGTGTAGCAATAACGCATCCCGTCATCCTGGTGGTGGGTCCGATTCGACGAGGACGCCGGGAACGAGAGGACCATTCCAATTGAACGGCACGGTGGCAACGAGGCAGGATTGACACGTTCCGCTCAGGGAAATCGCTTCGATCCCATTTCCTTTTGGCTGACTGCCATCGTCGAGTTTTCACATCCCTCCTGGGAGCAGCCAGTGCCAGTGTAGGAGAACTGGCGAACAGTGAATCTGGGTTACCCATCTTGGCGCAATTCATTTAGCGTGTTTCAATATTTTCAACTGGTTGTTTTTGTTGGGTCGATTTCGAGCCTCTTCGCTATTCCCCACTGGCTCGTTCAAAGTGAGCCTTCGGTCTAATGTCGAATGGAAGAGATTTGGGTTAACAGTTTAGAGATGGACTGACATGTGCGGAAATGCTTTGGCATGGGAATCGGATCTTGTATGCTTCAGCGAATTCTAATTTAACTTAGTTCGCAGCATTTAGATTGATTTCAAGCTCAAGGTTAGCATAGAAGTATAAGAGAAGCAATTTATTTATCTCTACCTGCAGAGTACGACGACAATATTGCGTTCTTTTGCACTCGGCAACAAATATGATATGCAGGGGGCTCTTGAAACTAATGTAATAGATCTTCTTCATTGGTTTCCTATGCTCTGAGCACAAATACCTTACGAACAAATAATACATATGTTAATCAAATATTCATGACCTTCGTTAACCTTCATCATGATCATAGTCCGAGTTTGAAACAGGGGGGATCTTCAGAATCCTAATTGCAATCAACTACACAAAATCTCAATTATTCCCATATTATGAAGAGCAAATTTATGCTTTAGGAAGGAATCGGAATTATGGAATTATCTTTCAGTGGTCAAAAGCAACAGAAAAAACGCCTCCGTTTCGTCTTTTTTTGGTCTTTTTATTGAACTCGTATTTTTGTCATAGTTTACAGCCTTGATTACAAATAAAACATTAAGAGTACACAATAAAATAAATGAAAAGAAAAATAGAGGTTCTTATATATGTGTTCCACATTGTCTGCGTCTGTGATTCTACACCTTAACGAGTCTTGATTTAACTGTAGTCACGATTAGTAAACTCCTGGTTCACATTTTCTCCGCTTTTCCTTTTCTGCACATAAACTACGGTCCTGTATTGTCTGTGTGTGTTTGTGTGTCTGTTTTCTACTTCTTAAACACTACGGGGTTAGTAAGCTTATTCTCATGTTTCCTGCGCATCTTCTTCTTCTTCTAGTTGTTGTTACTTAATCGTCGAAATAAAATAAGTTTTTTATCTTTCTTCTAATTGTTACGTAAAGCTAAAGTTGTCTTCTATACCATGAATTCTGGTTTCCAGTTGGTGTTGCTGCTGTTGCCATTTTAAAATATGATGTTGTTTGTTGTTGTTTTTTTTTCTTGGAGAGGAGCTGCCACTGTCTTGTTCACATTTCGTCTATTTACATTAATTTGTCAATTGTTGTTGTTGTTCGGTTCGGTCTTCTACATTTGTTTTCATCTTACATCTACCTGTCAAATATGGCTTACTGCGATCGGTGTTTGATCGGTAAGCAACGATTGTTGACTGCTGTTCGTTTCCTTGGTAATGAGTCTTATCGAGAACAGTTGATCGATTGATTGATTGATTGAACGAATGTTTGTCGAGTAAAGTCAGTTGTATTTTCGTCACGATTGGTCGGTTTTTGGTTGAAGAGAGATAAACCGCGTTTTGAATGTCCTTCATTTTTGTTGTTCCGTTTTCGTTGATGTTTGTATCGTTGTTGTTGTTGTTGTTCTTTGAGGGAGGTCGCCAAATAAAGTCATTTGTAAGATTTTCTATCATCAAATGTCAAAAATCTTGCTGATGTTGGTTTCATTTAAGCCTATTTTCTGGCTTTGGCCACACTTTCCTGGCGGTAACATGCTTAGCGCTACAAAAAATAGAATAAGAAGCGATTAAAATTTCAACAACAATTAAAGGGATCAACATTTGACGTCGCTCGCTCGGTGTCAATGAAATGGACTCAAGGTGACAGGCTGCCAATCATGTGTGGTTAAAAATAACCTCAGCTTCGCCAGACACATAACCAGACGTCAAAAATGTTTGTAGCAAAATTTGGACGATACAGTCGACCCCCCATGAGTCGACGTTGTGTGACTCGATACCGACTCATTGAAGCAAATGGAGCCGTGCTGAGATTAAGTTCGCTGGGTTACTGTGGTAAGGATACATATAAGGAATTTCTGAACTTATGGGAGGGTGTTTTTTGTTTTTGAAATCGGATCATGAAGGGTCGACTGTACTTACACGGACAGCGAAATCGCGCACGTTCAGCTTCCGGGGGGTGACTCCGTAGGTGTCCTTGCTGACGGTGTTGTAATGGTATCCGGGGGAGTGGATGCGGTCAACGGCGTGCTGGGAGTCGGAGTAGATGCTCGCGCTCTCGTAGGTAGAGCTGTAGTTCTTCT
>NW_026943102.1:0-38834 GCF_024139115.2 Armigeres subalbatus
TCTTAGCATATTCTTCAACATTTTGTTTCGATCAGGTAGATTGCAAAGAATTTTTTTTTAATTTGTTCATTTGTTCGTTCTTTTGTAACCGTAGCCTTTGGTTGTGGAAATCAGGATTCAATTGGTTTTGATTTACTGATCACTGCATATTATGTACAGTAGATGTTCGATAACTGCAAGTCATAGTTCGATAGGTCCAACAGCTCTGCAGTTATCGGACCGCTAAACTTCAAGCTGATGTCAGACTCAATGATAGCTGCATTGCGCTGCACATTTAGATGCACTTTTATTGCATCTGACGTCGATTGACAACATTCAACAACATCCAATGATTTCGATTTGAAGACTTTATCGGAAATGAGAATAAATTCTCCATATATTGGGGAACGGTTCGGCACTTCATCCCATAGCTCCTATTTCCATCCCATCAAAAATAAAGCAATGAAAAGCAATTTGGAGTGTTTCTTATTTTTGTGGTTTTTTTCACCAGTGAGCACGCGTGTTAGCAAAAGAAAAGCGACCAGATTGGTGCTGTATTCCTTTGTTTACGTTGAAAATATGTTCAGTGAGATGGAAAACGGATCAGTTCCCCTACTTGGAAGTTGGAGCCCTCCATAGCCGTGCGGCAAGATGCGCGGCTACAAAGAAAAACCATGCTGAGGGTAGCTGGTTTCGATTCCCAGTCCGGTCTAGGAAATTTTCTCGACTTCTTGGATGTATATAAATGCTTTAAAAAGGTGGCTAAAAATGTACATTTTGGGCAAGAGCTTGACAAAACTTTTGGAAAAATGTACGGAACCCTACTGCTTCAATAGTCCTTCAATAACCCATGGTGTGTCTACGGGGAAATATTATTTTTCAAAAATCAGTATCTCTGAAACACCTACCTCGTGGAAGTATGTGCTCTCCTCTTTCATATAATGGGTAAACTAAAATGTTCTATCGGGGGATCTAGAACAATTTTTATTTTTTTCACTATTTTTGGTGCAAACTCCATAGAAATCTCAAATGAAAGCCGATTTAACCCCCCCCCCCCCAAAACGTATGGAAAAATTACCCCGATAGAACATTTAAAAAATGCACCTACGTAAAAGAGGAAAACCTATACTTTCATGTAGCGAGTGTTTTAGAGATACTGATTTTTTGAAAATAAGCCTCTTCGGACAAACACACCGTGAACCATCGGCGTGGTAAAAAAAATACTCGGCGGCGTTGTAAATTTTCATACGGCAGCGTGCCGATTCATTTTTAACGGCGGTGGCAGCGCACAGGTCTAGTTTCGAAGCCGACGACATGAATCTTCAAGCTCCAGAGCGCTAGTTTAATAGGAAAGAAGCGGATACAAATTTGGTGAATCTGTTGGACCATCTGACTGATTAGAGATCTGTATAAAGGTGAGATTCAGAAATGCTAAAACGCAATGAAATCAGATCTCTGCAGGGGAAGAGGTCCCAAAACGCCCCCCCAGGCAAAACACCTTTTGTGGTTTTCCTCCTATTTACCGTCATTAAGATATCCGTAACAAACCTAGATCGAAAATTATGTAGGTTAGGCGAAAAAGTTTCAAAATAATGTATGAAAAGGTCGGAAAAACCAAAAATTTCCACATTTTGAAGAAACATCTAACATTTTGGCGAGGCAAAACGCCCTAGTGGCACTAACCTACAATGTACTTGCGTCTCCACGCACTATCCATACCAGAATGCTGATTCGCCGATGCGTGGTATCAGGTATCAGAACGTCGGCTCAGGAGGCACGTTCCCCTCAATTTGGGAGATTTGTTCCATCGCCTTCACTGGCCTTTCTCATCATTTACCTGACGGAAAAGGAAGTGAAAAGGGGAAAGGACCCAAGTAGCACGCTTGTCACATATCAGTCACTGTGACTCATATGCGACCAAATCCAGTCACATTGGAGTTGCTGTAACCAAATCGATCTGAACTATGCTACTACGGGAAGAGGAAGTGCAGATGGAAAGGAGAATGGAACAGGTTTGTGGAGAAGGAGGATACAATCAATAATACATACATACGATGCATTTTGTAAAACGCAATGAAACGCGAAGCTTAAAATAAACTGGATAAGTTACACAATGCAAATGCATATGATATACCATTTATAGGAAAGCCTATTATGTAAACTCACACGCATTAAGCTAGGGACTAAAGAGAGGTGTCACAAAAACACTGAGGACGTAACTATGGACGAACGTCAAAGACGAAACACAGAGTACACTGTGAAAAACGCATCATACAAATCCATGTAGGTGACAACCACAAAGTACATTGTAAAAAAACGCATAATACGAATCCATATAGGTGGCAATTTGTTAGGACATTGTTTCTATCTAACCACCGCCGAACAATTTATGCCAAATTTGGACCTCTTAACCGAATGATGGCTGTTTATAATCAACACTGCGAAGCTATTGACTTAACAATATCTCGGCATAACATTAAACAATATTTCAAAAAACAAACATAAGAAATTCTGCAATTTAAATTCTTAATTATATACATCTTGAGCAAAAATTTTTTTTTGCGTTTTCATATTTGTTTATAAGCATTGTTAAATTTCCTGCCGAGCGCAACTTGTTGTAATAAGTGCAAAAACATTGATTTTTCCTATAAAGGTAAAGAAATTAGTTTTTTAACCATAACTTCTGATGCCATGGTTCGATTTGACCAATTTTCAATAGGAAACAATGAGGCAGGACTCCCCGTTGAATGCAACCGATCCCGAGCAAATCTGTTGGGGTTAGGTGCAAGATAAATGACTGAGTTTTTGCATAGGTTTTGCACAACAATATATATTTTGGCCATAACTGTTGAGCCTTTGGGGCAATCGGGCCGATTTTTAATAGGAAGTAATAGGACAGGAATCTCCGTCAAATGCAACTAGTTGTGATCAAATCGGTGAAAGACAAGGGCTAAAAAAAAGACTGAGACTTTTTAACGCATATCTGTTTTGCTTAAAAAAAATATTTTGGCCCACTTCAGAGCCCATAGTCCGGTATGGCTAACACTAGAATGCAAATTGTTGCAAGCATATCGGTTGAGGCTAAGCGCCTTTAAAAATAAGTGAGATTTATTCTGCGCACAGACATTCACACACACATACATCACCTCAATTCGTCGAACTGACGTGATCAGTATGTAACACTATGGGCTCGGAGATTTCTATTTGTTTTGGGATCGAACATGTAGCCTTTGCGTATACCTCGTGTCTAGAAAACTTTTGGGTTGGAAACTTTTTCGACTTCCCTGGACATACAAGTTTTATCGTGTTAGCCTCATTATATACGAATGCAAAAATGCATGACCTACGAATGCAAAACCTTGCAGTTAACAAATGTGGAAGTGCTTAATGAATACATACTAAGCTTTAAGGCGGCAATGTCCCAGGGTGGGATGTAAGGGGCCGTCTGGAATCCGTCTGGTGGTTATATATGTGGGGGAGGGGGGTTTGGAGAATGACCATGGTGCACGATAAGCTACATGAGGGGAGGGGGATTTTAATGCCAATAAGAAGAAGAAGAAGAAGAAGACGAAGTATACCTGGTTAGTGCGAATAGAATCGATTTGGTTGTCAAACTGAAGCCAAATTTTTCTATTGGGCCAGAGACAAACATTGCAGATTGTGGTTATATTCGTTTCAGATATTATATTGAGAAGTATTGTTATTATTTGAAAAAAAAAAACTTACTTTAAGTTTTGTATCCTTTGTAACAATTATTTCCACATTAGGGTTTCTTACCCCATTCCCGGCCTAACATGCGTACGACTGCATTATTCAATTGATATTTATGACAGGGAGCAACTTTTCCTGAATTTTGTGGGCTGTATAATACTGCATTGGTGTTCACTTCTGCTTAAAAAATAGCTATTTGTGCTAAATATCGTTCAAAAAAGCTTTTAATTGATTTAAATTAACGAGGTGCAGCACTCATTTCAGTCATAGCGATTTCCATTCCGGCATATCATAAAACCAGTTCCCGGCCTAAGCAAAATTTCACTCAATCTCTCAACATTTTACTCTCATTCTCTCTCGGGACGGTAGAAAATGCAACGTAAATGAAAATATGCACGTTCCACGACAACAAGATGCCAGATGGTATTATTCATAATTATTTTTATTTGGTTGAGAAGATATATTTACTCATCCAAATTTATTCCAAATACTTAAAAACAATATTTTTTCCACCTTTTGAAATCGAGAGAATTATAAATAACATGATAGCGTCAACGTATTAGACAGTTTTCCTATTAACGATGAAGGATCATTTCCATAATCCTGGCCTTTTGGCAGCACGGTGCGGCTAGAAGTTCTTGGGCCGAGGTGAATTTTTGTTCGGTTTGAGAATACATTTTCAAATGTATTCTAGTATGTTTATATAAGTTCTAGTGATATGTTCTAGTGATAAGATTGAAGCGCGTGTGTTTATAATTATTGTGTGGTGTTTAACAGCTTCAAGCAATGGTTATATGGGGCTGTCCACAAACCACGTAGATCGAAATTTCACTTTTTCAAACCCCCCCGTCCCCCCTAGTAGACTTTCGTAGACTTTTCCAAAACCCCTCCCCTCCCCCCTTGAAGTCTACGTAGACTTTTCCAAATTTTATAAAACATCGTATGTGATTGGAACAATATGGGGAATAAACCACGTTTTAAGAAATTCAGCTATTCAATTCCATTTCCATGTAAACATTACAACAAAACTCGAATTTCAAACATAATAAAATCAAACTGAACAAAATTCAACAAAACAAAAATCAAATTAGCATTAGCATTGATCAATTCGCACAAATTCGTAGGTGGTACCGAGCCAAGATTATTGTATGAGAGTAGCATCACTTTCATCCGTTACCACAGATATTGATTTGGGACTAATGACTATCTCTTAGATGGAAATAATGGACTCTCCAATAGTCAAGATCTGTCCTGGCCACGTCCTTGCAAATGCTGAGGAAGGGGAAGGATGGTTAGTTGGAAACCTACTTCAGAAAGATGCAGAGAACTTTACGACCTCTCATAGGTACCACAGGAGGTTTTGGGATTGTGTGGAAAGTTATTACAGTATAAATCGTTTTAGTAGAACGTGAAACACAGTAAGAACTAAGATAGAAATACAAAGTAGGAAAGGGACGTACCTGGAATTGAACCCACGACCTCCTGCTTATAAGCAGTGTTGAGAAATGAGTGAGCATCGCTTGAAACCTGCTCACTCACTCGTGAGTATGAGTATTTCAATTCAAACTCACTGTGAGTATACTCACACGTGAGTTTGAACTATAACTCTCATACTCGCGAGTGAGTATGAAGAAATTATTTACTCACTCACGAGTAACTTTTTATCACAAATACTTCAACGCAAATTAATTGTACCAATTTTCTTTTGAATTTGTACTGTAATATATATTGCGCATGATGTAGATCGTTTACCCACTTGCTATATCCCTAATGGATACACAGGATCAATTTTGAGGCAAATGGGACATGGGACAAAATTGATTGTTAAGAAAAATTATTTTAAGCTTTTTATTGGAATGTCTTCACTTGTCATAAGACGAGTTTGTACAATCATTAGATTCCACCATAATTGTATCTTGACAGATACGTATTTCGACATCAACAGTAGGCCGTCTTCGGTGTCGTAGTCGAGTCAAGTACGAGACACTGAAGACGGCCTTACTGTTGAGGTCGAAATACGTATCTGTCAAGATCCAAATTAAGTGGTGGAATTCAATGGGATTGTACAAACTCGTCTTATGACAAGCAAAATTGATTAACAAAATATTCTGCTTCTTTATATTAGCTAGCTTCTTTATGTTATAGAGCGAGTACAAATAATAAAACTTCAAGATAGGTGTATTTCTTAGATTAATAATAAGTTTTTATGTGGTACTTGAGGTGCCTAACTACTTGATGCACATGTGTGTTATTTGACGCTGACTTACTAACTTATTTGACACGGTCATTCCTAATTTGACGCACTTTAAGGACATAGTTGGAAGAGTACCACGATGGCCGTCAATATGGCACCTGACCTTCACACGGGCAACCCCACCTCCCTGCACTCCTCTCCACAAATATTCGAATGCATCGAACAGCTTCGAACAAAAGTTCAATATTCGAATTACTAACCTGTTCACAGCATATTTATTCACTTCCCGTGATAATGAGCACGTTTCTCCGAAGAATCCCATGTATTTCGGCTCGAATTATATCATAAATCAGCAATCTCGTGTCAATTTAATAGTCGTTCGCGATTTGGTGGGGTTATCACTGCACTTCACTTCTTCTCAAAGGGCATTGGAAAAATCAAGTTTTTACTCACTTCTCCGCATATGAGCAGCCCGAAATGTTGATGAAATGCAAGTGAAACATCACTTTTTGAAATCAGTCACTTGTTTGAACCGAAAACTTTTATAAAACTGCCTTTTGCCAGAAAAAACTATGAAAAACTGATCGCGGAGGAATGTAAACACCGGCGGCACCGACAGCAGAAAACTAATAACTAGGGTGGTTCAAAATGATTTTGCTCCGCCAGGCTCAGTCGATGATGTTTCATATTTTGGGTGTCGTTTGATGGTTTGGGCTGGTTTAAATAGGGGCTTATCGTGCACAGGTCGTTTCAGGTTTGTATTAAAGAGGCTGCACTCATAACAAAGAGACGAAGTGTCAAAATTGGAACAGCGCATTTGCTGTCAAATCAGTTGTTCCAATCGAGCACAAGGTTGTTAAAGGTAGGAGCATTGCGTCTCTTTGTTTTTCCAGGCTCGTTAGTTTGTATGACTGACAGTTGATATGGCGAGGTTGAATTTAAAATTATTCTGATTGTGGCACTCCGTCATTGGGCGCTGGCCACTGGCGAGGGGGGAGACCATATGACTGGATGAAATACCACTTGTCATAATACATGTTTGTACAATCCCATTTAATTCACCACTTAATTGTACCTTGTCAGATACGTATTTCAACCTCAACAGTAAGATCGTCTTCAGTGTCTCGTACTTGACTCGACTTAGTGGTGGAATTAAATGGGATTGTACAAACTCGTCTTATGACAAGTGAAAACATTCCACTAAAAAGCTCAAAATAATTTACTTAACAAAATCGATGAAATATTCAAGAGCTTTAACTCCATAGGCAATATTGAATGGTCGTTCCAATAGTTGGAAGGCGATTTTAATCGAGGTTGCGAGTCTTTAGCATCAAGGATGTTATCGATCATTTATTAATTTGTGTTCGATCCACTAGTAACGTAGTTACAGCAATATTTTCAGTAACTTAGACTAAATGATAACGAAATTTCAATAATTTAGTTTAAGTTACTGCTACTAGCGCTATAACTCCGTTATTAGTTGAATTCTAACAACAAACCATCAGGCAGAGTTGTAGAAAAACCTTCGCACTAGAAGTCCACCATACAACACATTTTGAAAATCAGCACCTGGAATAAATTAATGACAAACTACTAAATGATCGAACGCAAATTACTTAACGATCGATAAAATCCTTGTTTAGCATGATAATCAGGCTTATCAGAAGGAATCAGTGAAACGTGTAATTCAAAAAAATAGCCAGAATTTGTCTGTGATATCTGCACCAGGGGCAGATACTTCGTACAGAAAGTGTGACATGGGGGTGAGTGGGATATAAAATGCTATTTTTTTGCGTTACGTAATCAATGGTTTTTTCCTGCGGTGCGATTTTCGTTCAGTGAAGTCTCTGGAATGTTGCTTTCAGCTATGTGGGTTTTCTTTTCGCCAGCGTTTGGGAAGGAGGCGCTGTAGCCAGTGTAATGAAAGGTTTAGTTTCACATACTAGTTTTCATACAAACTTGAACCAGCTTGTGTTCACCCAGGTTTTTTTCGATTCGGTTTTTGGAGAACACTCGGGGCATGGAACGGAATCGAGTGAGCGTGTTGGAGCTGGGTCGTTTTTTGAACCACCCTACTAATATTTTATGTTTTTTATAAATACGACACCAATACTACTACAGCAGTGCTGTCATGGTGGTTACTCCAAGTTACTCACTGAGTAACCAGCTCTCGGGACCAAAAAAAAAATTTTTTGCTTACTTTTCACCGAAACGAAAAATAATTTTCTTCTGAAAAATTTTCCGCTCTCTAAGATCGCTTTTACTGCTCCTACCATTCTGAAATCGTTCCCTTCCCCATTATCCATGTATCCTATTCAGGATTCCTGGTCCCCTAGAACGTATTATTCGAACTTTTTGCACCCCCGTAGATTTTGAAATATGTCCTCTGCAGGATCTCCGCCCTCTTATACGAATCCCTCTAACTAATTTGCGCCTTCTTAGATTAAAAAAAAGTCCTCTACGGGATCTAGAACGTATTATTTGAACTTTTTTGCGCCCCCGTAGAATTTATTTATTTAAATATCTTCGCCCTCCTTTACGTATTCCTTTTTCTGCACCCCCGTAGATTTCAAAATATGTCCTCTACGGGATTTCCGCTCCCCAAAAACGTATTATGTACTCGAACTGTTAGCGCCCCTGTAGATTTAGAAATATGTCCTCGGCAGGATCTCCGCCCTCCCATACGTGATCCTCTAACTTTTTTTGCGCCCCTGCAGATTTAAAAATATGTCCTCCACGGGATTTCCGCTCTCCTAGAACGTATTATTCGAACTGTTTGCGTCCCCGTATATTTAGAAATATGTCCTCTGAAGGATCTCCACTCCCTATATGTATTCCTCTAACTTTTTGCGCCGCTATAGATTTGAAAAATGTCCGCTTCGAGATTTCCGCCCCTAGAAACTTCAAACTTTGTTAGCGCCCCGTATTCCTTTAACTGTTTTGAGCCTCCTTAAATTTAAAAAAGTACTCTATGGGATTCCTGCCCTTGTGAACGTATTATTTGAACTTTTTGCGCCCTGTAGAATTTATTTATTTATTTATCTCCGCCCTACTATACGCCGTATTCCTTTAATTGTTTTGAGCACCCTTAGATTTCAAAACATGTCCCCTGTTGTATCTCCGCCCTCCTATACCTATTCCTCTTGCGCCCTCTTAGATTTCAAAATATGTCCTCTGCAGGATCTCCACACTCCTATAAGTGTTCCTCTAACTTTTTTTGAGCCCCAGTAGAAATTAAAAAAAAATTCTGCTTCGGGATTTCCGCCCCCTAGAACGTATTATTCGAACTTTTTTGCGCCCCCGTGGATATGAAAATATGTCCTCTGCAGGATCTCTGCCCTCCTATACGAATTTCTTCAGCTTTTTTGCGCCCCGTAGATTTCAAAATATGTCCTCTACAGGATTTCCGCTCCCTAGAACGTATTATTCAAACTTTTTGCGCCCCGTGGATTAAGAAATATGTCCTCTGTATGATCTCCGCCCTCCTATATGTATTCCTTTTACTTTTTTGCGCCCTGTAGATTTTAAGAAAATTTTCCGCTTCGGGATTTCCGCCCCCTAGAACGTATTATTCAAACTTTTTTGCGACCCGTGGATTTAGAAATATGTCCTCTGTATGATCTCCGCTCTCCTATATGTATTCATCTAACTTTTTTTGCGCCCTGAAGATTTAAAAAAAATGTCCTCTGCGGGACTTCCGCATTGTTCGAACTTTTTTGCGCGCCCGTAGATTTAGAAATATGTCCTCTGCAGGATCTCCACACTCCTATAAGTGTTCCTCTAACTTTTTTTGAGCCCCAGTAGAAATTAAAAAAAAAATTCTGCTTCGGGATTTCCGCCCCCTAGAACGTATTATTCGAACTTTTTTGCGCCCCCGTGGATATGAAAATATGTCCTCTGCAGGATCTCTGCCCTCCTATACGAATTTCTTCAGCTTTTTTGCGCCCCGTAGATTTCAAAATATGTCCTCTACGGGATTTCCGCTCCCCTAGAACGTATTATTCAAACTTTTTTGCGCCCCCGTGGATTTAGAAATATGTCCTCTGTATGATCTCCGCCCTCCTATATGTATTCCTTTTACTTTTTTGCGCCCTGTAGATTTTAAGAAAATTTTCCGCTTCGGGATTTCCGCCCCCTAGAACGTATTATTCAAACTTTTTTGCGCCCCGTGGATTTAGAAATATGTCCTCTGTATGATCTCCGCTCTCCTATATGTATTCATCTAACTTTTTTTGCGCCCTGAAGATTTAAAAAAAATGTCCTCTGCGGGACTTCCGCTCTCCTAAAACGCATTATCCAAACTTTTTTGCGCCCCCGTGGATTTAAAAATATGTCCTCTGCAAGATCTCCGCCCTCCTATACGTATTCCTCTAATTTATTTGCGCCCCCTAAGATTTCAAAATATGTCCTTTACGGGATTTCGCTCCCCTAGAACGTATTATTCAAACTTTTTGCGCCCCGTGGATTTAGAAATACGTCCTCTGTATGATCTCCGCCCTCCTATATGTATTCCTTTTACTTTTTTTGCGCCCTGTAGATTTTAAGAAAATTTTCCGCTTCAGGATTTCCGCCCCTAGAACGTATTATTCAAACTTTTTGCGCCCCGTGGATTTAGAAATATGTCCTCTGTATGATCTCCGCCCTCCTATATGTATTCATCTAACTTTTTTTGCGCTCTGTAGATTTAAAAAAAATGTCCTCTGCGGGACTTCCGCTCCCCAAAAACGTATTATCCAAACTTTTTTGCGCCCCCGTGGATTTAGAAATATGTCCTCTGTATGATCTCCGCTCTCCTATATGTATTCATCTAACTTTTTTTGCGCCCTGAAGATTTAAAAAAAATGTCCTCTGCGGGACTTCCGCTCCCCTAAAACGTATTATCCAAACTTTTTTGCGCCCCCGTGGATTTAGAAATACGTCCTCTGTATGATCTCCGCCCTCCTATATGTATTCCTTTACTTTTTGCGCCCTGTAGATTTTAAGAAAATTTTCCGCTTCGGATTTCCGCCCCCTAGAACGTATTATTCAAACTTTTTTGCGCCCCGTGGATTTAGAAATATGTCCTCTGTATGATCTCCGCTCTCCTATGTATTCATCTAACTTTTTTGCGCCCTGAAGATTTAAAAAAATGTCCTCTGCAGAACTTCCGCTCTCCTAAAACGTATTATCCAAACTTTTTTGCGCCCCGTGATTTAAAAATATGTCCTCTGCAAGATCTCCGCCCTCCTATACGTATTCCTCTAATTTATTTGCGCCCCTAAGATTTCAAAATATGTCCTTTATGGGATTTCCGCTCCCTAGAACGTATTAGTCACACTTTTTTGCGCCCCGTGGATTTAGAAATATGTCCTCTGTAGGATCTCCGCCCTCCTATTTGATTTCTTTTTCCTTTTTTGCGCCCTGTAGATTTTAAGAAAATTTTCCGCTTCGGGATTTCCGCCCCCTAGAACGTATTATTCAAACTTTTTTGCGCCCCCGTGGATTTAGAAATATGTCCTCTGTATGATCTCCGCCCTCCTATATGTATTCATCTAACTTTTTTTGCGCCCTGTAGATTTAAAAAAAATGTCCTCTGCGGGACTTCCGCTCCCCTAAAACGTATTATCCAAACTTTTTTGCGCCCCCGTGGATTTAGAAATATGTCCTCTGTATGATCTCCGCTCTCCTATATGTATTCATCTAACTTTTTTTGCGCCCTGAAGATTTAAAAAAAATGTCCTCTGCGGGACTTCCGCTCTCCTAAAACGTATTATCCAAACTTTTTTGCGCCCCCGTGGATTTAAAAATATGTCCTCTGCAAGATCTCCGCCCTCCTATACGTATTCCTCTAATTTATTTGCGCCCCCTAAGATTTCAAAATATGTCCTTTACGGGATTTCCGCTCCCCTAGAACGTATTATTCAAACTTTTTTGCGCCCCCGTGGATTTAGAAATATGTCCTCTGTATGATCTCCGCCCTCCTATATGTATTCCTTTTACTTTTTTGCGCCCTGTAGATTTTAAGAAAATTTTCCGCTTCGGGATTTCCGCCCCCTAGAACGTATTATTCAAACTTTTTTGCGCCCCCGTGGATTTAGAAATATGTCCTCTGTATGATCTCCGCCCTCCTATATGTATTCATCTAACTTTTTTTGCGCCCTGTAGATTTAAAAAAAATGTCCTCTGCGGACTTCCGCTCCCCTAAAACGTATTATCCAAACTTTTTGCGCCCCGTGGATTTAGAAATATGTCCTCTGTATGATCTCCGCCCTCCTATATGTATTCCTTTTACTTTTTTGCGCCTGTAGATTTTTAAGAAAATTTTCCGCTTCGGGATTTCCGCCCCCTAGAACGTATTATTCAAACTTTTTTGCGCCCCCGTGGATTTAGAAATATGTCGTCTGTATGATCTCCGCCCTCCTATATGTATTCATCTAACTTTTTTTGCGCCCTGTAGATTTAAAAAAAATGTCCTCTGCGGGACTTCCGCTCCCCTAAAACGTATTATTCAAACTTTTTTGCGCCCCCGTGGATTTAGAAATATGTCCTCTGTATGATCTCCGCCCTCCTATATGTATTCCTTTTACTTTTTTGCGCCCTGTAGATTTTAAGAAAATTTTCCGCTTCGGGATTTCCGCCCCCTAGAACGTATTATTCAAACTTTTTTGCGCCCCCGTGGATTTAGAAATATGTCGTCTGTATGATCTCCGCCCTCCTATATGTATTCATCTAACTTTTTTTGCGCCCTGTAGATTTAAAAAAAATGTCCTCTGCGGGACTTCCGCTCCCCTAAAACGTATTATTCAAACTTTTTTGCGCCCCCGTGGATTTAGAAATATGTCCTCTGCAGGATCTCCGCCCTCCTATACGTATTCCTCTAATTTATTTGCGCCCCCTAAGATTTCAAAATATGTCCTCTACGGGATTTCCGCTCCCCTAGAACGTAATTTTCGAACTTTTCAAACCCCCATAGATTTAGAAATATGTCCTCCGCCCTCCTATACGTATTCCTACTTTATACGTATACTTTTTTTTGTGCAACTGTTGATTTAAAAAAAAAAATCCGCTTCCGATTTCCGTATTGTTCAAAATTTTTTGCGCCCCCGAGGATTTAGAAATGTATCCTCTGCAGAATCTCTGCCATCCTATACGTATTCATCTAACTTTTTTGCGCCCCCTAAGATTTCAAAATATGTCCTCCACGGGATTTCCGCTCCCCTAAAACGTATTATTCGAACTGTTTGCGCCCCCGTAGATTTGAAAATATGTCCTCTGCAGGATCTCCACCCTCCTATAAGTGTTCCTCTAACTTTTTTTGCGCCCTGGTAGAATGTAAAAAAAATGGCCGCTTCGGGATTTCCGCCCCCGAGAACGTATTATTCAAACTTTTTTGCGCCCCCGTAGAATTAAAAATATGTCCTCTGCATGATCTCTGCCCTCCTATATGTATTCCTCTTACTTTTTTGCGCCCTGTATATTTTAAAAAAAATGTCAGCTTCGGGATATCCGCCCCCTAAAACGTATTATTCGAACTTTTTTGCGCCCTCGTAGATTTCAAAATATGTCTACGGGATTTCCGCTCCTCAAAAACGTATTATTCGAACTGTTTGCGCCCCCGTAGATTTAGACATATGTCCTCTTTACGATCTCCGCCCCCCTATACGTGTTCCTTTAACTTTTTTGCGCCCTTGTAGATAAAAAAAAATGTCCGCTTCGGGATTTCCGCCCCATAAAATGTATTATTCGAACATTATTGCGCCCTCATTAATTTAGAAATATGCCCTCTGCATGATCTCCGCCCTCCTATATGTATTCCTTTTACTTTCTTTCGCCCTGAAGATTTTAAGAAAATTTTCCGCTTCGGGATTTCCGCCCTCCTATACGAATTTCTTCAACTTTTTGCGCCTCCGTAGATTTAAAATATGTCCTCTACGGGATTTCCGCTCCCCTAGAAAGAATTATAAAAAAATGCGCCTTCATGGATTTAGAAATATGTCCTCTGTAGGATCTCCGCCGTCCTATATGAATTCCTGTTACTTTTTGCGCCCCTGTAGATTAAAAAATGGTTCTCTGGAGGATTTCCGCTCCCCTAAAACATATTATTCTAACTTTTTGCCCCTTGATTTAGACTTTTTGCGCCCTGTAGATTAAAAAAATTGTCCGCTTCGAGATTTCCGCCCCTAGAACATATTATTCGAAGTTTTCTGCGCCCTCGTGGATTTAGAAATATGTCTTCTGCAGGATCTCCGCCCTCCGATACGAATTCCTCTATGTTGCGATCCTGAAGATTTTGAAATATGTCCTCAACAGGATCTTCGCCTTCCCACACGCATTCCTCTAACTTTTTTGCTCCCTTAGTTTTAAAATATGTCCTCTACGGATTTCCGCTCCCCTAGAACGTAAATATTATTCGAACTCTTTTGCCCCCCGTGGATATGAAAATATGTCCTCTGCAGGATCTCCGCCCTCCTATACGAATTCCTCTATTTTGCGCCTCCGTAGATGTTCAAACCAATAGGGAACCATGCGCTCCCCTAGAACGTATTATTCAAACTTTTTGGCGCCCTCGTAAATTTAGAAATATGTCCTCTGTCGGATCTCCGCCCTCCTATACGAATTCCTCCATTTTGCACCCCCGTAGATTTTGAAATATGTCCTCTGCAGGATTCCTCTTAATTTTTTGCGCCCCTGTAGATTTAAAAAAATTGTCCTCTATGGGATTCCCACCCCCCTAGAACGTATTATTCTATCTTTTTTGCGCCCAATTAGATTTTGGAATGGGAAAATGAACTTTTACTGCCCTCCTATATGAATTCCTCTAACTTTTGCTGCGCCCATGTAGATTAAAAAAAAAATCCGCTACAGGATTACCCTTTGCAGGATCTCCTATACGTATGTTCTGGGCTGCGAGAATCAGCGAAAAATGCATCCGGAAATCAGCGGGAATGCTTCCGGACGCGTTCGTTTCATGATGGTACGCTTCGAATCAACAATCGCCTGCATTCAGAGGCTGTTCCAATGCAGAACCATGCGATCTGTATGTTCCGGACTGCGAGAATCAGCGAAAAATGCATCCGGAAGATTTTGTTTACAAATTACGGGGGAGACATCCGGAAAGCAGCGGGAATGCTTCCGGACGCGTTCGTTTCACGATGGTAAGCTTCGAATCAACAATCCCCAGCATTTAGAGACCATTCTAATGCGGGAACCATGCGACCTGTATGTTCCGGGCTGCGAGATTCAGCGAAAAATGCATTCGGAATATTTGGTTTACAAATTACGGCGGAAACATCCGGAAAGCAGCGGGAATGCTTTCGGACGCGTTCGTTTCTTGATGGTACGCTTCGAATCAACAATCGCCTGCATTCAGAGGCTGTTCCAATGCGGGAACCATGCGATCTGTATGTTCCGGACTGCGAGAATCAGCGAAAAATGCATCCGGAAGATTTTGTTTACAAATTACAGAAACATCCGGAAAGCAGCGGGAATGCTTCCGGACGCGTTCGTTTCATGATGGTAAGCTTCGAATCAACAATCCCCAGCATTTAGAGGCCATTCCAATGCGGGAACCATGCGATCTGTATGTTCCGGGCTGCGAGATTCAGCGAAAAATGCATCCGGAAGATTTGGTATACAAATTACGGGGGAAACATCCGGAAAGCAGCGGGAATACTTTCGGACGCGTTCGTTTCATGATGGTACGCTTCGAATCAACAATCCCCAGCATTCAGAGGCCATTCCAATGCGGGAACCATGCGATCTGTATGTTCCGGGCTGCGAGATCAGCGAAAAATGCATCCGGAAGATTTTGTTTACAATTTACGGGGGAGACATCCGGAAAGCAGTGGGAATGCTTCCGGACGCGTTCGTTTCATGATGGTACGCTTCGAATCAACAATCCCCAGCATTTAGAGGCCATTCCAATGCGGGAACCATGCGATCTGTATGTTCCGGGCTGCGAGATTCAGCGAAAAATGCATCCGGAAGATTTTGTTTACAAATTACGGGGGAAACATCCGAAAAGCAGCGGGAATGCTTTCGAACGCGTTCGTTTCATGATGGTACGCTTCGAATCAACAATCCCCAGCATTCAGAGGCCATTCCAATGCGGGAACCATGCGATCTGTATGTTCCGGGCTGCGAGAATCAGCGAAAAATGCATCCGGAAGATTTTGTTTATAAATTACGGGGGAAACATCCGGAAAGCAGGGGGAATGCTTCCGGACGCGTTCGTTTCATGATGGTACGCTTTGAATCAACAATCCCCAGCATTTAGAGACCATTCCAATGCGGGAACCATGCGATCTGTATGTTCCGGGCTGCGAGAATCAGCGAAAAATGCATCCGGAAGATTTTGTTTACAAATTACGAGGGAAACATCCGGAAAGCAGCGGGAATGCTTCCGGACGCGATCGTTTCATGATGGTACGCTTCGAATCAACAATCCCAAGCATTTAGAGGCCATTCCAATGCGGGAACCATGCGATCTGTATGTTCCGGGCTGCGAGAATCAGCGAAAAATGCATCCGGAAGATTTTGTTTACAAATTACGGGGGAAATGCAGCGGGAATGCTTTCGGACGCGTTCGTTTCATGATGGTACGCTTCGAATCAACAATCCCCAGCATTCAGAGGCCATTCCAATGCGGGAACCATGCGATCTGTATGTTCCGGGCTGCGAGATTCAGCGAAAAATGCATCCGGAAGATTTTGTGTACAATTTACGGGAGACATCCGGAAAGCAGTGGAATGCTTCCGGACGCGTTCGTTTCATGATGGTACGCTTCGAATCAACATTCCTCAGCATTTAGAGGCCATTCCAATGCGGGAACCATGCGATCTGTATGTTCCGGGCTGCGAGATTCAGCGAAAAATGCATCCGGAAGATTTGGTTTACAAATTACGGCGGAAACATCCGGAAAGCAGCGGGAATGCTTTCGGACGCGTTCGTTTCATGATGGTACGCTTCGAATCAACAATCGCCTGCATTCAGAGGCTGTTCCAATGCGGGAACCATGCGATCTGTATGTTCCGGACTGCGAGAATCAGCGAAAATGCATCCGGAAGATTTTGTTTACAAATTACGGAAACATCCGGAAAGCAGCGGAATGCTTCCGGACGCGTTCGTTCATGATGGTAAGCTTCGAATCAACAATCCCCAGCATTTAGAGGCCATTCCAATGCGGGAGCCATGCGATCTGTATGTTCCGGGCTGCGAGAATCAGCGAAAAATACATCCGGAAGATTTTGTTTACAATTTACTGGGAGACATCCGGAAAGCAGTGGGAATGCTTCCGTACGCGTTCGTTTCATGATGGTACGCTTCGAATCAACAATCGCCTGCATTCAGAGGCTGTTCCAATGCGGGAACCATGCGATCTGTATGTTCAGGACTGCGAGAATCAGCGAAAAATGCATCCGGAAGATTTTGTTTACAAATTACGGGGGAAATGCAGCGGGAATGCTTCCGGACGCGTTCGTTTCATGATGGTACGCTTCGAATCAACAATCCCCAGCATTCAGAGGCCATTCCAATGCGGGAACCATGCGATCTGTATGTTCCGGGCTGCGAGAATCAGCGAAAATGCATCCGGAAGATTTTGTTTACAAATTACGGGGAAACATCCGGAAAGCAGGGAATGCTTCCGGACGCGTTCGTTTCATGATGGTACGCTTCGAATCAACAATCCCCAGCATTTGGAGGCCATTCCAATGCGGGAACCATGCGATCTGTATGTTCCGGGCTGCGAGATTCGGCGAAAATGCATCCGGAAGATTTTGTTTACAAATTACGGGGAAACATCCGGAAAGCAGCGGAATGCTTTCGGACGCGTTCGTTTCATGATGGTACGCTTCGAATCAACAATCCCCAGCATTCAGAGGCCATTCCAATGCGGGAACCATGCGATCTGTATGTTCCGGGCTGCGAGAATCAGCGAAAAATGCATCCGGAAGATTTTGTTTACAAATTACGAGGGTAACATCCGGAAAGCAGCTGGAATGCTTCCCGACGCGTTCATTTCATGATGGTACGCTTCGAATCAACAATCCCCAGCATTTAGAGGCCATTCCGATGCGGGGACCGTGCGGTCTGTATCTTCCGGGCTGCGAGAATCAGCGAAAATGCATCCGGAAGATTTTGTTTACAAATTACGGAAACATCCGGAAAGCAGGGGAATGCTTCCGGACGCGTTCGTTTCATGATGGTACGCTTTGAATCAACAATCCCCAGCATTTAGAGACCATTCCAATGCGGGAACCATGCGATCTGTATGTTCCGGGCTGCGAGAATCAGCGAAAAATGCATCCGGAAGATTTTGTTTGCAAATTACGAGGGAAACATCCGGAAAGCAGCGGAATGCTTCCGGACGCGTTCGTTTCATGATGGTACGCTTCGAATCAACAATCCCCAGCATTTAGAGGCCATTCCAATGCGGGAACCATGCGATCTGTATGTTCCGGGCTGCGAGATTCGGCGAAAATGCATCCGGAAGATTTTGTTTACAAATTACGGAAACATCCGGAAAGCAGCAGGAATGCTTCCGGACGCGTTCGTTTCATGATGGTACGCTTCGAATCAACAATCCCCAGCATTTAGAGGCCATTCCAATGCGGGAACCATGCGATCTGTATGTTCCGGACTGCGAGAATCAGCGAAAAATGCATCCGGAAGATTTTGTTTACAAATTACGGGGGAAATGCAGCGGGAATGCTTCCGGACGCGTTCGTTTCATGATGGTACGCTTCGAATCAACAATCCCCAGCATTCAGAGGCCATTCCAATGCGGGAACCATGCGATCTGTATGTTCCGGGCTGCGAGAATCAGCGAAAAAAACATCCGGAAGATTTTGTTTACAAATTACGGGGGAAACATCCGGAAAGCAGCGGGAATGCTTCCGGACGCGTTCGTTTCATGATGGTACGCTTCGAATCAACAATCTTCAGCATTCAGAGGCCATTCCAATGCGGGAACCACGCGATCTGTATGTTCCGGTTCTGTATAATCTGAATTGCGAGAATCAGCGAAAAATTCATCCGGAAGATTTTGTTTACAAATCACAGGGGGAAACATCCGGAAAGCAGCGGGAATGCTTCCGGACGCGTTCGTTTCATGATGGTACGCTTCGAATCAACAATCTTCAGCATTCAGAGGCCATTCCAATGCGGGAACCACGCGATCTGTATGTTCCGGTTCTGTATAATCTGAATTGCGAGAATCAGCGAAAAATTCATCCGGAAGATTTAGTTTACAAATTACGGGGGAAACATCCGAAAACCAGCGGGAATTCTTCCGGACGCGTTCGTTTCATGGTGGTACGCTTCGAATCAACAATCCCCAGCATTCAGAGGCTGTTCCAATACGGGATCTAAGCGAAATGTTTGTTCCGGGATGCGAGAATCAGCGAAAAATGCATCCGGAAGATTTTGTTTACAAATTACGGGGAAACATCCGGAAAGCAGCGGAATGCTTCCGGACGCGTTCGTTTCATGATGGTACGCTTCGAATCAACAATCCCCAGCATTTAGAGGCCATTCCAATGCAGGAACCATGCGATCTGTATGTTCCGGGCTGCGAGATTCAGCGAAAAATGCATCCGGAAGATTTGGTTTACAAATTACGGCGGAAACATCCGGAAAGCAGCGGGAATGCTTTCGGACGCGTTCGTTTCATGATGGTACGCTTCGAATCAACAATCGCCTGCATTCAGAGGCTGTTCCAATGCGGGAACCATGCGATCTGTATGTTCCGGACTGCGAGAATCAGCGAAAAATGCATCCGGAAGATTTTGTTTACAAAAAACATCCGGAAAGCAGCGGGAATGCTTCCGGACGCGTTCGTTTCATGATGGTAAGCTTCGAATCAACAATCCCCAGCATTTAGAGGCCATTCCAATGCGGGAGCCATGCGATCTGTATGTTCCGGGCTGCGAGAATCAGCGAAAAATACATCCGGAAGATTTTGTTTACAATTTACTGGGGAGACATCCGGAAAGCAGTGGGAATGCTTCCGTACGCGTTCGTTTCATGATGGTACGCTTCGAATCAACAATCGCCTGCATTCAGAGGCTGTTCCAATGCGGGAACCATGCGATCTGTATGTTCAGGACTGCGAGAATCAGCGAAAAATGCATCCGGAAGATTTTGTTTACAAATTACGGGGGAAACATCCGGAAAGCAGGGGGAATGCTTCCGGACGCGTTCGTTTCATGATGGTACGCTTCGAATCAACAATCCCCAGCATTTAGAGGCCATTCCAATGCGGGAACCATGCGATCTGTATGTTCCGGGCTGCGAGATTCGGCGAAAAATGCATCCGGAAGATTTTGTTTACAAATTACGGGGGAAACATCCGGAAAGCAGCGGAATGCTTTCGGACGCGTTCGTTTCATGATGGTACGCTTCGAATCAACAATCCCCAGCATTCAGAGGCCATTCCAATGCGGGAACCATGCGATCTGTATGTTCCGGGCTGCGAGAATCAGCGAAAAATGCATCCGGAAGATTTTGTTTACAAATTACGAGGGTAACATCCGGAAAGCAGCGGGAATGCTTCCCGACGCGTTCATTTCATGATGGTACGCTTCGAATCAACAATCCCCAGCATTTAGAGGCCATTCCAATGCGGGAACCGTGCGATCTGTATGTTCCGGACTGCGAGAATCAGCGAAAAATGCATCCGGAAGATTTTGTTTACAAATTACGGGGGAAACATCCGGAAAGCAGGGGGAATGCTTCCGGACGCGTTCGTTTCATGATGGTACGCTTTGAATCAACAATCCCCAGCATTTAGAGACCATTCCAATGCGGGAACCATGCGATCTGTATGTTCCGGGCTGCGAGAATCAGCGAAAAATGCATCCGGAAGATTTTGTTTGCAAATTACGAGGGAAACATCCGGAAAGCAGCGGGAATGCTTCCGGACGCGTTCGTTTCATGATGGTACGCTTCGAATCAACAATCCCCAGCATTTAGAGGCCATTCCCTTGCGGGAACCATGCGATCTGTATGTTCCGGGCTGCGAGATTCGGCGAAAAATGCATCCGGAAGATTTTGTTTACAAATTACGGGGAAACATCCGGAAAGCAGTGGGGATGCTTCCGGACGCGTTCGTTTCATGATGGTACGCTTCGAATCAACAATCCCCAGCATTTAGAGGCCATTCCAATGCGGGAACCATGCGATCTGTATGTTCCGGACTGCGAGAATCAGCGAAAAATGCATCCGGAAGATTTTGTTTACAAATTACGGGGGAAATGCAGCGGGAAGGCTCGCCGACGCGTTCGATTCACGCTCGTACCCTACGAATCACCCTTCCGAACTATTCAGAGGCCATTCCAATGCGGGAACCATGCGATCTGTATGTTCCGGGCTGCGAGAATCAGCGAAAAAAACATCCGGAAGATTTTGTTTACAAATTACGGGGGAAACATCCGGAAAGCAGCGGGAATGCTTCCGGACGCGTTCGTTTCATGATGGTACGCTTCGAATCAACAATCTTCAGCATTCAGAGGCCATTCCAATGCGGGAACCACGCGATCTGTATGTTCCGGTTCTGTATGATCTGAATTGCGAGAATCAGCGAAAAATTCATCCGGAAGATTTTGTTTACAAATTACGGGGGAAACATCCGGAAAGCAGCGGGAATGCTTCCGGACGCGTTCGTTTCATGATGGTACGCTTCGAATCAACAATCTTCAGCATTCAGAGGCCATTCCAATGCGGGAACCACGCGATCTGTATGCTCCGGTTCTGTATAATCTGAATTGCGAGAATCAGCGAAAAATTCATCCGGAAGATTTAGTTTACAAATTACGGGGGAAACATCCGAAAACCAGCGGGAATTCTTCTGGACGCGTTCGTTTCATGGTGGTACGCTTCGAATCAACAATCCCCAGCATTCAGAGGCTGTTCCAATACGGGATCTAAGCGAAATGTTTGTTCCGGGCTGCGAGAATCAGCGAAAAATGCATCCGGAAGATTTTGTTTACAAATTACGGGGGAAACATCCGGAAAGCAGCGGGAATGCTTCCGGACGCGTTCGTTTCATAATGGTACGCTTCGAATCAAAAATCCCCAGCATTCAGAGGCTGTTCCAATACGGGAACCAAGCGAAATGTTTGTTCCGGGATGCGAGAATCAGCGAAAAATGCATCCGGAAGATTTTGTTTAGAAAATACAGGGGAAACAAACGGAAAACAGCGGGAATGCTTATTTTTGGATTGAGCGCTCGTCGGATTCCATGAGGGCGGTCACAGAATCATTTTGAGTTTAATTCGGTTGCTTCAACGCGATAGTAGAATGAGCGCTCGTCTGAGTCCAGAAGGACGAGCGCAGTGTCGATATGAGTTCAATATGGTAGCACTTATGTGATGATAGTGGATTGAGCGCTCGTCTGAGTTCATGAAGGTGGGCGCAATAGCATTCTGAGCTCAATTTGATTACTCTAACGAGATAGTAGAATGAGCGCTCGTCTGAGGACGGGTGCAGTGTCGATATGAGTTCAATTTGGTTGAACTCATGTGATGATAGTGAATTGAGCGCTCGTTTGAGTCCGTGAGGGTGGTCGCAGTGTTGAATAAGTTCAATTTGATTGCAGTTAAATGATAATAGTGGATTGAGCGCTCGTCTGAGTCCATGAGGGTGGGCGCAGAAGCATTCTGAGTTCAATTTGGTTTCTCTAATGAGATTATAGAATAAGCGCTCGTTTTAATCCTTGGGGGCGGTCGCAGTGTCGATATTAGATCAATTTGGTTGGATCGAGTGATTATAGTGGGTTGAGCGCTCGTCTGTGTCCATGATGATGGGCGCATTGTCGATATGAGTTCAATTTGGTTGCACTTATGTGATAATAGTGGATTGAGCGCTCGTCTGAGTCCATGAGGGTGGGCGCTGTGTCGATATGAGTTCAATTTGGTTGCACTTATGTGATGATAGTGGATTGAGCGCACGTCTGAGTCAATGAGAGCGGGCGCAGTGTCGATATGAGTTCAATTTGGTTGCACTTATGTGATGATAGTGGATTGAGTGCTTGTCTGAGTCAATGAGGGCGGGCGCAGTGGCGCTATTAGTTCAATTTGGTTGCACTTATGTAATGATGGTGGATTGAGCGCTCATCTGAGTCAATGAGGGCGGGCGCAGTATCGATATGAGTTCAATTTGGTTGCAATTATGTGATGGTAGTGGATTGAGCGATCGTCTGAGTCAATGAGGGCGGGCGCTGTAACGACATAAGCTCAATTTGGTTGCACTTATGTGATGATAGTGGATTGAGTGCTCGTCTGAGTCAATGAGGGCGGGCGCAGTATCGATATGAGTTCAATTTGTTTGCACTTATGTGATGATATTTCATTGAGTGCTCGTCTGAGTCAATGAGGGCGGGCGCAGCATCGATATGAGGTCAATTTGGTTGCACTTATGTGTTGATATTGGATTGAGCGCTCGTCTGAGTTAAAGAGGGTGAGCGCAGTGTCGATATGAGTTCAATTTGGTTGCAATTATGTGATGGTAGTGGATTGAGCGCTCGTCTGAGTCAATGAGGGCGGGCGCTGTAACGACATAAGCTCAATTTGGTTGCACTTATGTGATGATAGTGGATTGAGCGCTCGTCTGAGTTAATGAGGGCGGGTGCAGTATCGATATGAGTTCAATTTGGTTGCACTTATGTGATGATAGTGGATTGAGTGCTCGTCTGAGTCAATGAGGGCGGGCGCAGTATCGATATGAGTTCAATTTGGTTGCACTTATGTGTTGATATTGGATTGAGCGCTCGTCTGAGTTAAAGAGGGTGAGCGCAGTGTCGATATGAGTTCAATTTGGTTGCACTTATGTGATGATAGTGGATTGAGCGCTCGCTTGGGTCAATGAAGGCGGGCGCAGTGTCGATATGAGATCAATTTGGTTGCTCTCATGGGATGATAGTGGGTTGAGCGCTCGTCTGTGTCCATGATGACGGGCGCATTGTCGATATGAGTTCAATTTGGTTGCACTTATGTGATGATAGCAGATTGAGCGCTCGTCTGAGTCCATGAGGGCGGGCGCAGTGTCGATATGAGATCAATTTGGTTGCTCTCATGTGATGATAGTGGGTTGAGTGCTCGTCTGTGTCCATGATGACGGGCGCATTGTCGATATGAGTTCAATTTGGTTGCACTTATGTGATGATAGCAGATTGAGCGCTCGTCTGAGTCCATGAGGGCGGGCGCAGTATCGATATGAGTTCAATTTGGTTGCAATTATGTGATGGTAGTGGATTGAGCGCTCGTCTGAGTCAATGAGGGCGGGCGCTGTAACGACATAAGCTCAATTTGGTTGCACTTATGTGATGATAGTGGATTGAGTGCTCGTCTGAGTCAATGAGGGCGGGCGCAGTGTCGATATGAGATCAATTTGGTTGCACTTATGTGATGATAGTGGATTGAGCGCTCGTCTAAGTCCATGAGGGTGGGCGCTGTGTCAATATGACTTCTATTTTGTTGCACTTATGTGATGATAGTGAATTGAGCGCTCGTCTGAATCAATGAGGGCGGGCGCAGTACCGATAAGAGTTCAATTTGGTTGCACTTATGTGTTGATAGTAGATTGAGCGCTTGTTTGAGTCAATGATGGCGGCAGTATCGATATGAATTCAATTTGGTTGCATTTGTGTGATGATAGTGGATTGAGCGCTCGTCTGAGTCAATGAGGGCGGACGCAGTGTCGAAATGACTTAAATTTGGTTGCACTTCTGTGATGATAGTGGATTGAACGCTCGCCTGAGTCCATGAGGGTGGGCGCAGTACCATTCTGAGTTCAATAAGGTTTCTCTAATGAGATTATAGAATGAGCGCTCGTTTTAATCCTTGGGGGCGGTCGCAGTGTCGATATGAGATCAATTTGGTTGCTCTCATGTGATGTTAGTGGGTTGAGCGCTCGTCTGTGTCCATGATGACGGGCGCATTGTCGATATGAGTTCAATTTGGTTGCACTTATGTGATGATAGTAGATTGAGCGCTCGTCTGAGTCCATGAGGGTGGGCGCAGTAGCATTCTGAATTCAATTCGGATTCTCTAATGAGGTTATAGAATGAGCGCTCGATTTAATCCTTGGGGGCGGTAGCAGTGTCGATATGAGTTCAATTTGGTTACACTTATGTGATGATAGAGGATTGAGCGCACGTCTGAGTCAATGAGAGCGGGCGCAGTGTCGGTATGAGTTCAATTTGGTTGCACTTATGTGATGATAGTGGATTGAGCGCTCGTCTGAGTCAATGAGGGTGGGTGCAGTGTCGATATGAGTTCAATTTGGTTGCACTTATGTAATGATGGTGGATTGAGTGCTCGTCTGAGTCCATGAGGGTGGGCGCTGTGTCGATATGACTTTAGATTTGTTGCACTTATGTGATTATAGTGGATTGAGCGCTCGTCTGAATCAATGAGGGTGGGCGCAGTATCCATTCGAGTTCAATTTGGTTGCACTTGTGTGATGATAGTTGATTTTGCGCTCGTCTGAGTCAATGAGGGCGGGCGCAGTGTCGAAATGTTTTAAATTTGTTTGCACTTATGCGATGATAGTGGATTGAGCGCTCGTCTGAGTCAATGAGGGCGGGTGCAGTGTCGATATGAGTTCAATTTGGTTGCACTTATGTGATGATAGTGGATTGAGTGCTCGTCTGAGTCAATGAGGGCGGGCGCAGCATCGATATGAGTTCAATTTGGTTGCAATTATGTGTTGATAGTGGATTGAGCGCTCGTCTGAGTCAAAGAGGGCGGGCGCAGTGTCGATATGAGTTCAATTTGGTTGCACTTATGGGATGATAGTGGATTGAGCGCTCGTTTGAGTCAATGAAGGCGGGCGCAGTGTTGATATGAGTTCAATTTGGTTGCACTTATGTGATGATAGTGGATTGAGCGCTCGTCTGAGTCAATGAGGGTGGGTGCAGTGTCGATATGAGTTCAATTTGGTTGCACTTATGTAATGATGGTGGATTGAGTGCTCGTCTGAGTCCATGAGGGTGGGCGCTGTGTCGATATGACTTTAGATTTGTTGCACTTATGTGATTATAGTGGATTGAGTGCTCGTCTGAGTCAATGAGGGCGGGTGTAGTATCGATATGAGTTCAATTTCTTTGCACTTATGTGATGATAGTGGATTGAGCGCTCGTCTGAGTCAATGAGGGCGGGTGCAGTGTCGATATGAGTTCAATTTGGTTGCACTTATGTGATGATAGTGGATTGAGTGCTCGTCTGAGTCAATGAGGGCGGGCGCAGCATCGATATGAGTTCAATTTGGTTGCAATTATGTGTTGATAGTGGATTGAGCGCTCGTTTGAGTCAATGAAGGCGGGCGCAGTATCGATATGAGTTCAATTTGGTTCCACTTATGTGTTGATAGTGGATTGAGCGCTCGTCTGAGTCAAAGAGGGCGGGCCCAGTGTCGATATGAGTTCAATTTGGTTGCACTTATGGGATGATAGTGGATTGAGCGCTCGTTTGAGTCAATGAGGGCGGGCGCAGTGTTGATATGAGTTCAATTTGGTTGAACTTATGTGATGCTAGTGGATTGAGTGCTCGTCTGAGTCAATGAGGGCAGGCGCAGTATCGATATGAGTTCAATTTGGTTGCGCTCGTCTGAGTCAATGAGGGTGGGCGCTGTAACGACAAGAGTTCAATTTGTTTGCACTTATGAGATGATAGTGGATTGAGTGCTCGTCTGAGTCAATAAGGGCGGGCGCAGTGTTGATATGAGATCAATTTGGTTGCACTTATGTGATGATAGTGGATTGAGCGCTCGTCGAAGTCCATGAGGGTGGGCGCTGTGTCATTTAGCACAGTAGCATTTTGAGTTTAATTTGGTTTCTCTAAGAAGATAGTAGAATGAGCGCTCGTTTGAATCATTTGGGGCGGTCGCAGTGTCGATATGAGATCAATTTGGTTGCACTTTTGTGATAATAGTGAATTGAGCGCTCGTCTGAGTCCATGAGAGCGGGCACAGTAGTATTTTGAGTTCAATTTGGTTTCTCTAAGGAGATAGCAGATTGAGCGCTCGTTTGAATCCTTGGGGCGGTCACAGTGTCGATATGCGATCAATTTGGTTGCACTCATGTGATGATAGCGAATTGAGCGCTCGTCTGAGCCCATGAGGGCGGGCACAGTAGCATTTTGAGTTCTATTTGGTTTCTTTAAGGAGATAGCAGATTGAGCGCTCGGTTGAATCCTTGGGGTGGTCGCAGTGTCGATATGAGATCAATATGGTTGTACTGCTCGTCTGAGTTCATGAGGGCGAGCACAGTAGCATTATGAGTTCAATTAGGTTTCTTCATGGAGATAGTAGAATGAGCGCTCGTTTGAATCCTTGGAGGCGGTCGCAATGTCGATATGAGAACAATTTGGTTAAACTTATGTGTTGATAGTGGATTGAGTGCACTTCTGAGTCAATGGAGGCGGGCGCAGTGTCGATATGAGTTCAATTTGGTTGCACTTATGTGATGATAGTGGATTGAGCGCTCGTCTGAATCCATGATGGTAGGCACTGTGCGATATGAGTTCAATTTGGTTGCATTTATTTGATGATAGTGGATTGAGCGCTCGTCTGAGTCCATGAGAGCGGGCACAGTAGTATTTTGAGTTCAATTTGGTTTCTCTAAGAAGATAGTAGAATGAGTGCTCGTTTGAATCCTTGGAGGCGGTCACATTGTCGATATACGATCAATTTGGTTGCACTTATGTGATGATAGTGGATTGAGCGCTCGTCTGAGCCCATGAGGGCGGGCACAGTAGCATTTTGAGTTCTATTTGGTTTCTTTAAGGAGCTAGCAGATTGAGCGCTCGGTTGAATCCTTGGGGTGGTCGCAGTGTCGATATGAGATCAATATGGTTGTACTGCTCGTCTGAGTTCATGAGGGCGAGCACAGTAGCATTATGAGTTCAATTAGGTTTCTTCATGGAGATAGTAGAATGAGCGCTCGTTTGAATCCTTGGGGCGGTCGCAGTGTCGATATAAGATCAATTTGGTTGTACTGCTCGTCTGAGTCCACAGTAGCATTTTTAGTTCATTCAGGTTTCTCTAAGCAGATTGAGCGCTCGTTTGAATCATTGGGGCGGTCACAGTGTCGATATGCGATCAATTTGGTTGCACTCATATGATGATAGTGGATTGAGCGCTCGTCTGAATCCATGAGGGCGGGCACAGTAGCATTTTGTGTTCATTTAGGTTCCGGGCACAGTAGCATTTTTAGTTCAATATGATTTCTCTAAGAAGATAGCAGATTGAGCGCTCGTTTGAATTCTTGGGGCGGTCGCAGTGTCGATATAAGATCAATTTTGTTGTACTTATGTGATGATAGTGGATTGAGCGCACGTCTGAGTCAATGAGGGCGGGCACAGTAGCATTTTGAGTTCAATTAGGTTTCTCTAAGGAGATAGTAGAATGAGTGCTCGTTTGAATCCTTGGGGGCGGTCACAGTGTCGATATGCGATCAATTTGGTTGCACTCATGTGATGATAGTGGATTGAGCGCACGTCTGAGTCAATGAACGCGGGCACAGTAGCATTTTGAGTTCAATTAGGTTTCTCTAAGAAGATAGCAGATTGAGCGCTCGTTTGAATCCTTGGGGCGGTCGCAGTGTCGATATGAGATCAATTTGGTTGTAATGCTCGTCTGAGTCCAAGAGGGCGGGCAGAGTAGCATTTTGAGTCCATTTAGGTTCCTCTAAGGAGATAGTAGAATGAGTGCTCGTTTGAATCATTGGGGCGGTCACAGTGTCGATATGCGATCAATTTGGTTGCACTCATGTGATGATAATGGATTGGGCGCTCGTCTGAGTGCATGAGGGCAGGCACAGTAGCATTTTTAGTTCAATATGGTTTCTCTAAGAAGATAGTAGAATGAGCGCTCGTTTGAATTCTTGGGGCGGTCGCAGTGTCGATTTGAGATCAATTTTGTTGTACTGCTCGTCTGAGTTCATGAGGGCGGGCACAGTAGCATTTTGAGTTCATTAAGGTTTCTCTAAGGTGATAGTAGAATGAGCGCTAGTAGAATGAGCGTGATGATAGTGGATTGAGCGCAGTCTGAGTCAATGAGGGCGGTCGCAGTGTCGATACGAGTTAAATTTGGTTGCACTCATGTGATGATAATGGATTGAGCGCTCGTCTGAGTCCATGAGTGCGGGCACAGTAGCATTTTGAGTTCAATTAGGTTTCTTCATGGAGATAGTAGAATGAGCGCTCGTTTGAATCCTTGGGGGCGGTCGCAGTGTCGATATAAGAACAATTTGGTTAAACTTATGTGTTGATAGTGGGTTGAGCGCTCGTCTGAGTCCATGAGGGTAGGCGCTGTGTCGATATGACTTCAATTTGGTTGCACTTATGTGATGATAGTGGATTGAGCGCTCGTCTGAGTCCATGAGGGTGGGCGATGTGTCGATATGACTTCAATTTTGTTGCACTTATGTGATGGTAGTGGATTGAGCGCACGTCTGAATCAATGAGGGCGGGCGCAGTGTCGATATGACTTCAATTTGGTTGCACTTATGTGATGATAGTGGATTGAGCGCTCGTCTGAGTCCATGAGGGTGGGCGATGTGTCGATATGACTTCAATTTTGTTGCACTTATGTGATGGTAGTAGATTGTGCACACGTCTGAATCAATGAGGGCGGGCGCAGTGTCGATATGAGTTCAATTTGGTTGCACTTATGTGATGATAGTGGATTGAGCGCTCGTCTGAGTCCATGAGGGTGGGCGATGTGTCGATATGACTTCAATTTTGTTGCACTTATGTGATGGTAGTGGATTGAGCGCACGTCTGAATCAATGAGGGCGGGCGCAGTGTCGATATGACTTCAATTTGGTTGCACTCATGTGATGATAGTGGATTGAGCGCTCGTCTGAGTCCATGAGGTCGGGCACAGTAGTATTTTGAGTTCAATTAGGTTTCTCTAAGGAGATAGCAGATTTAGCGCTCGTTTGAATCCTTGGGGCGGTCACAGTGTCGATATGCGATCAATTTGGTTGCACTTATGTGATGATAGTGGATTGAGCGCTCGTCTGAGTCCATGAGAGCGGGCACAGTAGTATTTTGAGTTCAATTTGGTTTCTCTAAGGAGCAGGGTTCGTAGTGCTCACTCAATCTCAGGAGCACAGATTGCTCCCTCACGAAAATTTTCGGGGAGAAATCGCTGTGCGGGAAAGAAAAACAGCCTGGAGAGTGATAACCATTTTTCGCTCACTTCGATTGCCGCCAAACGTTGGTTTGCTCTTTTTCTTTCATATTCGAGTCTTTTCGTGGCACCATAAATGCAAATGGTAGTAGCTTATGAGGAACAAATAACTTAACGCTTACATACAGATAGCGTGGTGGTGTGGCTAGAGTAAGCGCATCCCCACAGCTATTATTGTTACTATTCTGGGTTCGAATCCCGACGCGACCATACAATTTTGTAATTGTTCTGCGATAATTCTCGCGAAAAGTGAGTGAGAGGTAAAACTGAGGAAACGAAAAAGGATTTTCATGTAACAGGCAAGATTTTCGTTTATATTCCCAGGCTTATTCTGGAGAAAAGATTGATGGGTGAAAGATGATCCTCAACATAAACAACGAAAAAAGATTCTCCTTTGGCCCGAAAAGCGCTTGCTTTGGTCTCATTGAAACGAAAAGTCGAAACCCTGCTAAGGAGATAGCAGATTGAGCGCTCGTTTTAATCCTTGAGGCGGTCGCAGTGTCGATATAAGATCAATTTTGTTGTACTGCTCGTCTGAGTCCATGAGGGCGGGCACAGTAGCATTTTGAGTTTATTTAGGTTTCTCTAAGGAGATAGTAGAATGAGTGCTCGTTTGAATCCTTGGGGGCGGTCACAGTGTCGATATGCGATCAATTTGGTGCACTTATGTGATGATATTGGATTGAGCGCTCGTCTGAGTCCATGAGAGCGGACACAGTAGTATTTTGAGTTCAATTTGGTTTCTCTAAGGAGATAGCAGATTGAGCGCTCGTTTTAATCCTTGAGGCGGTCGCAGTGTCGATATGAGATCAATTTGGTTGTACTGCTCGTCTGAGTCCATGAGGGCGAGCACAGTAGAATTTTGAGTTCATTTAGGTTTCTCTAAGAAGATAGTAGAATGAGTGCTCGTTTGAATCCTTGGGGGCGGTCACAGTGTCGATATGCGATCAATTTGGTTGCACTTATGTGATGATAGTGGATTGAACGCACGACTGAGTCAATGAGGGCGGGCACATTAGCATTTCGAGTTCAATTAGGTTTCTCTAAGGAGATAGCAGATTGAGCGCTCGTTTGAATCCTTGGGGCGGTCGCAGTGTCGATATGAGATCAATTTGGTTGTACTTATGTGATGATAGTGGATTGAGCGATCGTCTAAGTCCATGAGGGCAGGCACTGTGTCGATACGACCTCCATTTGGTTGCACTTATGTGATTATAGTGGATTGAGCGCTCGTCTGAGTCCATGAGAGCGGGCACAGTAGTATTTTGAGTTCTATTTGGTTTCTCTAAGGAGATAGCAGATTGAGCGCTCGTTTTAATCCTTGAGGCGGTCGCAGTGTCGATATGAGATCAATTCGGTTGAACTGCTCGTCTGAGTCCATGAGGGCGGGCACAGTAGAATTTTGAGTTCATTTAGGTTTCTCTAAGGAGATAGTAGAATGAGTGCTCGTTTGAATCCTTGGGGTGGTCACAGTGTCGATATGCGATCAATTTGTTTACACTTATGTGATAATAGTGGATTGAGCGCTCGTCTGAGTCAATGAGGGTGGGCGCAGTGTCGATATGAGTTCAATTTGGTTGCACTTATGTGATGATAGTGGATTGAGCGCTCGTCTGAGGCCATGAGGGCGGGCACAGTAGCATTTTGAGTTCAATCAAGTTTCTCTAAGGCGATAGTAGAATGAGCGCTCGTTTGAATCCTTGGGGTGGTCACAGTGCCGATGTGAGATCAATTCAATTATTTCAATAAACCTAAAATGTATTTCTTATTTCAGCAATCTTACACTACTTTTTAATAACATTTACTAACCGTCTCATAATTTTAATCCACAATAAATAGAAGTAGATTGTTAGAAACCCGGATAAATTTGAGAAAAAAAGTGATATTGTAAAGACCTCAGCTATTAGCAGCAGGACTTTGCGATTTCGTATAAACTTCTTATAGTTGGGAAAATCATATTTGAAAAGAATTTTTACCTCTAATTGAATATTAAAAGGTTTTCTGGACTTGAAGATTTATTTATTTATTTATCATCAGACTAAGGCCGGAGTGGCCTGTGCTGCACATAAAAGACTTCTCCATTCAGCTCGGTCCAAGGCTGCACTTCGCCAACCACGCAGTCTGCGGAGGGTCCGCAAGTCGTCCTCCACCTGATCGATCCACCTTGCCCGCTGTGCACCTCGCCTTCTTGTTCCCGTCGGATCGTTGTCGAGAACCATTTTCACTGGATTACTGTCCGACATTCTGGCTACGTGCCCGGCCCACCGCAGTCTTCCGATTTTCGCGGTGTGAACGATGGATGGTTCTCTCAACAGCTGATGCAACTCGTGGTTCATTCACCTCCTCCACGTACCGTCCGCCATCTGCACCCCATCATAGATGGTACGCAACACTTTCCTTTCGAAAACTCCCAGTGCGCGTTGGTCCTCCACGAGCATCGTCCAGGTCTCGTGTCCGTAGAGAACTACCGGTCTTATAAGCGTTTTGTAGATAGTCAGTTTGGTACGGCGGCGAACTCTATTCGATCGGAGCGTCTTACGTAGTCCAAAGTACGTACGATTTCCAGCCACTATGCGTCTCCGAATTTCTCTGCTGGTATCGTTATCGGCGGTCACCAGTGAGCCCAAGTACACGAATTCTTCAACAACCTCGATTTCGTCACCACCGATAGAAATTCGTGGTGGGTGGCTCACATTGACCTCTCTTGAGCCTCTTCCTATCATGTACTTCGTCTTCGACGTGTTGATGACTAGTCCAATCCGTTTAGCTTCGCTTTTCAGTCTGATGTAGGCTTCCTCCATCCTCTCAAAGTTACGTGCCATGATATCAATGTCGTCGGCGAAACCAAATAACTGGACGGACTTCGTGAAAATCGTACCACTCGTGTCAATCCCTGCCCTTCGTATTACTCCTTCCAAAGCGATCTTGAATAGCAGACACGAAAGACCAGCACCTTGCCGTAACCCTCTACGCGTTTCGAAGGGACTCGAGAATGCCCCTGAAACCCGAACTACGCACATCACCCGATCCATCGTCGCCTTGATCAACCGTATCAGTTTATCCGGAAATCCGTTTTCGTGCATTAGCTGCCATAGCTGGTCCCGATCGATTGTATCATATGCGGCTTTGAAGTCGATGAATAGATGATGTGTGGGCACGTTGTATTCGCGGCATTTCTGCAATACCTGACGTATGGCGAACACCTGGTCTGTGGTAGAGCGTTCACCCATAAATCCTGCCTGGTACTGTCCCACGAACTCTCTTGCAATTGGTGTTAGTCGGCGGCATAAAATTTGGGAGAGTACCTTGTAGGCGGCGTTCAGCAATGTGATTGCGCGGTAGTTGCTACAATCCAGCTTATCGCCCTTTTTGTAGATGGGACACACGACACCTTCCATCCACTCCTGCGGCAGAACCTCATCCTCCCAAACCTTGGTAATCACCCAGTGCAGCGCTTTAGCCAGTGCTTCACCACCGTGTTTAAACAGCTCTCCTGGTAGTTGGTCAACTCCAGGGGCTTTGGTGTTTTTCAGCCGGCCGATCTCCTCCTGGATTTCCTGGAGATTCGGAGCCGGAAGTCGCATGTCCTGCGCGCGTGCTCCTAGGTTCATTACCATACCGCCACCGTTGTCTGCCATATCGCCATTCAGGTGCTCTTCGTAGTGCTGCCGCCACCTTTGGATCACCTCACGCTCGTTCGTAAGAAGGTTCCCGTTTATGTCCTTACACATATCGGGCTGCGGCACGTGGCCCTTACGTGAACGGTTCAACTTCTCATAGAACTTTCGTGCGTTATTAGCGCGGTACAGTTCCTCCGTCTCTTCACGGTCTCGATCTTCCTGCTGGCGCTTTTTCCTCCGGAAAATCGAGTTATGTCTGTTCTGCGCCCGTTTGTATCGTGCCTCGTTCGCCCTCGTGCGGTGTTGCAGCAATCTCGCCCATGCTGCATTCTTCTCCTCAACTAACTGCTCACATTCGCCGTCATACCAGTCGTTTCTCTGATCCGGAGCCACCGTGCCTAGTGCAGCGGTTGCGGTGCTTCCAATGGCGGATCGAATATCTCTCCAGCCATCTTCAAGAGATGCTGCGCCTAGCTGCTCTTCCGTTGGGAGTACCACTTCCAGCTGCTGCGCGTAGTCTTGGGCTAGTCTACCGTCTTGTAACCGCCCAATGTTAAGCCGCGGCGGACGACTCCGACGCGTGTTGATCACCGTCGAGAGTTTTGAGCGCAGACATACTGCGACGAGGTAGTGGTCGGAATCAATATTCGCACTGCGGTAAGTGCGTACGTTCGTGATGTCGGAGAAGAATTTACCGTCGATTAGAACGTGGTCGATTTGGTTTTCCGTTACTTGATTAGGTGATTTACATGTGGCCTTGTGGATATTCTTGCGGGGGAAGAAAGTGCTTCGGACTACCATTCCGCGGGAGGCTGCAAAGTTTATGCATCGTTGGCCGTTGTCGTTCGATACGGTATGCAGACTATTCGGTCCGATGACCGGTCTATACATTTCCTCCCTTCCTACCTGAGCGTTTATGTCACCGATGACGATTTTAACGTCCCGCAGTGGGCATCCATCGTATGCCTGCTCCAGCTGCGCATAGAACGCTTCTTTCTCGTCGTCGGATCTCCCTTCGTGTGGGCAGTGCACGTTGATGATGCTATAGTTGAAGAAACGGTCTTTTATCCTCAGCTTGCACATCCTTGCGTTGATTGGCTGTCACCCAATCACGCGTTGGCGCATCTTTCCCAGCACTATGAAGCCGGTTCCCAGCTCGTTGGTGGTGCCACAGCTTTGGTAGAAGGTAGCCGCTCGATGCCCGCTTTTCCACACTTTCTGTCCTGTCCAGTAGATTTCCTGCAGCGCTACGACATCGAAGTTACGGGGATGTAATTCATCGTAGATCATCCTGTCGCAACCTGCGAAACCTAGCGACTTGCAGTTCTATGTTCCAAGCTTCCAATCGTGATCCTTTTTTCGTCGCCTAGGTCGTTGCCGATTGTATCGAGTCGTATTATCTTCTATGTCGTTCGTAATAGTTGTTTTTAAAGGCGGCTTATTGGGCCTGCGCAAACCTCCTGTCTCGTCGGAGGGCCGTCGTGTCAGGGCTGTTTAGCGTCCCACCTAACACCAGGACTTGGGCTTGTGCGCTTTGAGCGGCACACGGTCGCTTTGGCGGAGCATACTTGCGGATACATGCAGCTTTTTATAGAGGTTTAACAGGGCCCACTGTCAAACCCCACCACATCCTAGGCAGGCGCCACAACTCGCAGATGGCCTGGGGAGGGATCGTCAAGCCCTTGGACATAGTCCCTGCTGCCCCTGGACTTGAAGATACAAAAGTTGAAAGTTTAATCATACATCGTGGAACCAATGCTAACAGAATCCTGAATTGGCGTCAAAACATTTTCACTTGGTTGAAAACTACCAAAAATATGTGAAGTGTGATAGTACGTTTTTTTTTGTTAAAAAAACACGTTGGGGACATAGGAGAAGGGGGTCAAAATCTACAAAAAATGTGGATTGCCCTAGTAATTAGTAGAGACATAAGCCATTCAACTAATTCCTTCATAAAAATAATATATTTTTGATTAAAGAAGTTATGAAAATTTTCAATGAAATTGTTATGCGGATTCATTCAGTACAAGCAAGCATGTATATATTTTCTACATTTCTTCCGAAAAAAGGCACAATTTCCATCATGGTATACATGGCCAGATCCCCCTTAGATAATTCTCATTGCCACATGGTTAAATTCATCTACCCAAAATGAAGTTCAAACAAGTCAAAATTAAGTTCAATTCCCTTAATTCTAGATCGTTGCTGGGGGAAGCCAAATTTTAGTCGAATGGGTCAGCCTGAGCTTTAGTATTTGATTTGAGTTTGCGTTTGATCATGTGTAGAAAAGTATCTGAATTCTAAGTTGTTTCCACCTAACGAAAGGTTTGAATAGGTTCAAAAACCTATGTTTGAGATAAACCCTTCAACCAAATTTTTAATTCCCATCGAACTGCTATCGTTAGGTGGTTTACTTTTCTGTTTCTGATATCATCGGGTGGAATGAGACAACTAAAACAACTCAAAATTTAGGTTGTTTGATCGATCCGTGTATAATAACCATATTTCATCATATTGCTTTTGGAAATGTTAATTTAAAATGAACAAATATATTAACAAGAAAACAAAACCTTTTTTGTTTCTTTATTTTTGTATCTTTATTAAGAAGACTTTCAGCCCTAGGCTGGCTCGACTCCAATAAATCTTTCTTAAATTCAATTACATGTAAAATGTGAACAGTACAGCCCATGATATCATGATTGACGTAATAACCTTTCAAAATTTCAGCTAATTTAACTTACTTTCGCATTTACTACGGTAATTCAATCGTTGTAACATCGATAAGTTGCATGTCTCAAACCTCATTTAAGTTTTTACGGGTAAATTGTTTAGGATTTGCGATATTTGTCTTCAAGTAATTCCAAATATCAACTATAAAATCATGGGCAGATTAAGTACCCAACATTTTATAATTAATATTCAAAAATAGCAAAGTTCATTTAATCATCCTACAATGTTCTGTGAAATTGTTCTGAAACATATCAACAATCGAGCGATCAGAACCAGTTTCCAAATCGAATGTCGAATGTCGGAGGTGTATTTTCCTATAAATTTTGACTCAAAGCCCCATAAAAACATCTAATCAAATGCGCAGCTTATGCTACAAGCGATTGAGCTTAAATTTTGAGGGATTGATATTCTCACCATAAGACACAATCCAAGAGGGGGGGGGGTGCGTGGAATTCGACAACTTTTTGTTTCCTGGGCGAGTCTACTGGATACCTTGCGTGGGCGCGGCGTTCATAGTGACTTGAGCGCTTGCAAGAGCCCTATGATGGCAAACACAGCACGAGTTTGAGTCTAAATATGTTGCACTGAGACGTTTATAGTAACTTGAGCGCTCGCCAGAGTCCCATGAGAGCGGACACAGCATGAATTTAAGTACAAAATTGTTACTCTGAGACGTTCATAGTGAATTCAATACCTAATTTCCATAACGACTTATCTGCTTTTGTAAATAAAGATCCAAACGTCGATTTAACGAATCTGATGGCACTTCCACGCTAACCATCACCATCTACACGTAAGTGAAGGCTTCGGCTACCTGTTATGGTATTGGTTTACGTGGGAGTGCCATTAGATTTGTCAAATCGACGTTTGAATCTTTGTTTACAAAACCAGATATGTAAGTCGTTTTGAAAATTTGTTATTGAATCGAGTGCCCCCCGGAGTCCCATAAGGGCGGACACAGCATTGTTACTCTGATTCGTTCATAGTGACTTGAGCGCTTATCAGAGTCCCATGAGGGTGAACACAGCATAAGTTTGAGTCTAAATCTGTTGCACTGAGACGTTCATAGTGAATTGAGCGCTCGCCAGAGTCCCATAAGGGGAAAAACAACATGAATTTGAGTACAGGATTGTTACTCTGAGACGTTTATAGTGAATTGAGCGCTCGCTAGAGCCCCATAAGGGCGGATACATCATGAGTTTGAGTTCAAAACTGTTCCCTTGAGACGTTCATAGTGTCTTGAGCCCTCGCTAGAGCTCCATGAGGGCATGACTCAGATTCGATTTGATTACAATTTGGTTACTCGTAGGTGCTCATAGTTAAATGAGTGATCGTCTAAGTCCCATGTGGGTGGACATGAATTTGATTTGAGTACAATTCGGTTACTCTGAGGCTTTCATAGTGAATCGAGCGATCATCTGAGTCTCATGAAGGCGGACACAGATTCGATTTGCGTACAATTTGATTACTCTGAGCCTGAGGTGTTCATTGTGAAATGAGTGATCATCTGAGTCCCTTGAGTGGGCGGACATAGATTTATTTCGGTATTTCCTTTAGAAAATGTTTTGATAATATGAGGTAATTAGAAAGGTTAGCTTGTCAAAGTAAGGCATTTCGTATGAAAAACAACCTTTGTTGAGGCAGTCATCAATTCGAGGCGCGTAGGACCTCTAAATTAAGTAAAAGTTTTCTATATTTTTTTTAGATAAAAATGCATTGGTATTAAATGGAGGCGATTTAAATAGACAACAAAAACTTGACTTGAACAGAGGGCGGAGTAATCAAGAAAAAATAATCAAATATTCAATACAAAGTACAGTTGAAATTTCGACCAATGTTTTACTCATCAACATAATTGTTTTTGAAAGAAGTCGGCACATAGACCTGTAAAAATCATAATACGATGCATTACATTCAATGAGTTTAGAAAGCGAAATTTCATTGGTATTTTGAAAACTATAGGAGTTCCGTTCCATCACAGTCTATATTTTGAAGATCCTATTTCATTAGAATTTCACTTTCATTCTAACATGCCAATTGAACTCGAACAAAAACGATGCACGCGCCACGAGTGATCGATTGGCCAACTAATTATTATTTGAATTGACCAGTAAATCAGTAAACGATGGGAATTTGAGGAGTGTTATGTCTGTTTGTCTGTGCTTTACATATGAATTCTTGTTTATGTAGATGTATATGACGCATCAAACTAATATCTGGTGTTACTATGGCGGTATTACGTGTTTTGTTTGATCTAGAATAAGTATTAAATTGAATTTATTCACATTTAGGCGTGGGGCGCAATTTTCAAATCAAAAAAGTTTGATGGGCGGATTTTCCAAGGGGCGCAAAATTTTAAATGTATGAGTAACCAGCTCATGATTTGCCATGACAGCACTGTTCATAACCAAAATAGTGCGGTTGAG